>NC_079431.1:6904143-6911643 GCF_026213295.1 Gadus chalcogrammus
AAAGGGAGACAGGCGGGGAAGGAGAGGGCATGGCGTTAGAGGTGAGAGAACGTGAACAAGGGCGGGGGGGGGAGAAAGTGGGGAGAACAGGGAGGTTGCGGAGGGGGAGAGGAGGAGGGAGACAGAACAGGGAGAAGACGGAGGGGAGTGGAGGGAGGGCAGGGCGTTTTGACGTCATGTAGAAAGTAAAAAAGTTGAGGAAAAAAAGCAAGTGACAAAGTTTCTATTTTTGTTCTGAAATAACCGTGATGACTCTCCTGTCGTTTTTCTTTTTTCCTAACCCTTTTTTCTCTAAATCAGGGCTGAAACTGTTTTTCCTTAGTTTGTTTTGATCTGAACGTCACGTCCCTGCATGTTGTTGCCATGGTATCTAACATCAAACCCCCCTTTTTTTTTTTGCCACCAACTAGAAACGGAAAAAAAATAGCAATAACTTTGAATTATGTTATTTTCAGAAACATCATCGGTCTTAGCTCCCACACACAGTCCCCAGCATCTCCAGTTATTCCATCCCCACCGATTAAAGCCCATTCGTAAAGCAGCTGGGACAGTAGCCTGCAGCCTTGGCTTCACTATAATTTCCTTGAGGATAGATTATATTTGATAACAGTGGCATTTGCTGGCCGTGGGCCGGAACCAAGCCGCTACTGGCTTCACACCAAGATATCAACTGGGATTTTAAAACGTTTCTGGGACGTTTCTGTGCTACCTTTCACATGTCATGGAGTGAGCCTTGGCTGGGAGTTGTGTGCTCATGATTGAGCCTTCTTCATTATTTGCTTCACACTGTTTGTGTAGCCCTTTTCATTTCCTGATGTTGAAGTCTATGTTCAAAGGAATAGGTTGATATCTTGCTCCTGCTCCACAGACACAACCCGCTGCAGCTACAAGGAGAACTGTTCTATATACTAACTGTTGGGAAGCTGTGCAATTGACTATGTATTCATCTCATTCGAACCTTGTGTGCTGGTCAATTTCCTCTCTGCCGTGTATACCTGCTTCACGCTCAGCAGTAAACCCTGAGATTTCTTGATGGTTTGCTCAGTGCCCATTTCTCAAGCTGTGGAGAATATCTCTCTAGAGACTTTTCTCACGCCAGCGGGAAGATCTTCCCACGTACAAACGGTATATATTCTTTATGTATCTGATAATATAATATGATACTATAGAGTGAACCCTCCCTCATGTCAGATTGATGTCGGTGCCAGGCTTTGCTTACGGAAAACCATCCTGGACAAGAGAACTGAGCTACAGTAGACAACAGCTAGAATCTGTGCATAACAACACTGAAGGTCATAAGACATGATAAAATATCTCTAGTAATCCTGAGAGGGAGATTCACCTGACAGCAGCAAAATACAATGAAGAAATTCAAAGCAGAGGCAGAATATCTCTGCTTTTTGTGTAGTCACATTTGTTTCGTGACGGTGACGATGTATTGAGTCTTCTACTCTTCTTTTAGATTTAGTTTTGGATTGATTCTGCTACAAGAAGAATACCTTCAGGCTTGGATTTGCTGTCATTAAACTTCTGAATTGAATTGAATGGAGATTGGGGTTGGAAGAGTAGTGGAAGAAAATAAACGATGTATTTACATCTCGCTGTTAATCATTTCTTAATTTATCCATTTAGCAGATTATTGTTTTTTCATATTTTGTAGTAGCAGTTTTCTTATTAGGAACGTCTTTTAATCAGATGTTTTAGTCCCTTAGAAGTAAAAGTTAAGTGATGAGAATAATTCTTGACCTTGAAACGTATTAATTAACATAAATACGGTCTTTAAGACATAGATTCAAAATGTCTGCCCCCTGTTCTCTGCCTTGTTACCTTGGTGACAAAGGGGACCAATAGGACTCGGGAAGTGGTGTTTGGTAATAAATCACAGATAGTCTAAAGGCATAACTAATTGATTGATGACCACAGGGGGCTAAGAGGGGAGGAAACTCACCGCAAAACCGAAGGCCGAGGCACTGTGCTTCATAAAGGAAACGGCTGGAGAGAGAGAGAGAGAGAGAGAGAGAGAGAGAGAGAGAGAGAGAGAGAGAGAGAGAGAGAGAGAGAGAGAGAGAGAGAGAGAGAGAGAGAGAGAGAGAGAGAGAGAGAGAGAGAGATTATTATTACAATAATAAACAAATAGTAAAATATACAATATAATCATTCAATCAAACATTAATATCTAAAATAGTGGAATACTGAAATAACATAATACTGAACATATAGTGCAAATCATATCGGAACAAAGTCTGCTGAGTTGCTAGATGTAAACATTGAATACATTGTCTACCTTTAAAGTCAGAGGGGGTATCTTCCTTGTGCATACATTACATTTACCACCCAGTATTTTAAGTTATCTGTCAATATTTTCTATCAAGCGGCACCCAGCTTTACAGATAATAAATTAAATCACTGACTGCAGGTTAGAGCGAAGATTCATCACGGATTTCTATACCTGCAGGACCGGGAATGGGAGCTCTGCAGTGCCCTGAGTGCATTATTTATATAAAACCAACGGCAGATTGCAGACTAAACAGATTTCTCTGAAATTGGAGCATGCAGAGTCTTATTTTAGTCTCTGTTAATCTTACTTCTTGAGCGCTCTGAAAGTACTTAACAAGATCGACGTGTTGATGTGTCTATCTTGGGGGTTTAAATAGATATTATATAAAATAACATTAATGGATGATCTGTGGTTTCGTACAAATCTATTTAAAATGGCTGTTACTGTTACAATAACAATTATGTAAATAAAACAAACATTTAACGTAGGTGGACCATTACTGCATCATTATCATAACGGTTGAAACAAGCAAAATAATACAAACATTTTACGCAGGTTAAACCATTACTGCCTCATTATCAGAAACAAGTACTTTGGGATAATGTGACCCACCAAATAATAGGTTGCCATTCTGGTTGGACTCCTAATAATTGTGAATTGTGACTAAAATAGCTCGGAGGGGAAGTCAATTCAGAGAACATCTGCTGCAAACGCTGGACATTGTCTTGCTCCGATTCCCCCTTTGGTCTCATGCTTCACCACAATAATTCCTCTAAACTGTATTAGTCACTCTTTTATATCACCATTTAGTAATTTAGCATTCAACTAAATGTCTATATATTTTGTAATTTTTCTTACAGTTCATTAAGGAGCAGGTAGAAGTTAGGCATCTTGCTCAAGGATGCCTATAGGTTATACTGCAGACATTGGGGTTTGAACCCTCCACCTTTCAACAGTGAGTCAAACACCATAACAACAAGGGCTAGACTTTCCTGCACATTATTCAAACATGCAGTGTAATCGCCTTGTAATGGTGGCTTTTAATTCTTAAAACATGGGTCGGAACTGTTCCCGAAACATTGATCAGTCATGAAATGGTATTCTGTGCAGTAGGAAGACAAACACCTGGAAGCAATCCAACACTATGGACATGGTGTGACCAAGTGTGTTGCTTGGGTACAGAGAGTGTTGTCAGATGAACGTGTGAACAAGGAGAACAGGAAGTGAATGTGTGTTCTTATTTTGGTTGGTGTTGGAGTCTCGCGCTTTCTGACCCTGAGTAACTGATGCTGATCGTTTAATTTATTCTCATTTCTCTCTCCCTCTCCCTCTCCCTCTCCCTCTCCCTCTCTCTCTCTCTCTCTCTCTCTCTCTCTCTCTCTCTCTCTCTCTCTCTCTCTCTCTCTCTCCCTCTCTCTCCCTCTCCCTCTCTCCCACTCTCTCTCTCTCTCTCTCTCTCTCCCTCTCCCTCTCCCTCTCTACCTCTCTCTCTCTACCTCTCTCTCTCTCTCTCTCTCTCTCTCTCTCTCTCGCTCTCTCTCTCTCTCCCTCTCTACCTCTCTCGCTCTCTCTGTCTCTCTCTCTCTCTCTCTCTCACTCTCTCTCTCTCTCTCTCTCTCTCTCTCTCTCTCTCTCTCTCTCTCTCTCTCTCTCTCTCTCTCTCTCTTTCTCTCTCTCTCTCTCGCTCTCTCTCCCTCTCTCTCTCCCTCCCTCTCTCTCTCTTTTGCCAATAGACGAAAAAATATATATATTTAAATATACTTTAATTTATATAATGCAAGAACACTCAAAACATGCTGGAAGACTGTACACGGTATCTCTCTCACTTTTGTTCATTTTTTGTTCTCTGTTCTTTCTGTACAATTCAAATGGCTTTATTGGCACATTTCCATTGGCAATGCAAAGCTAAATAAGATGGATCTGGAAGTCAGTATGATAGAGCCCTCTCTCTCTCTCTCTCTCTCTCTCTCTCTCTCTCTCTCTCTCTCTCTCTCTCTCTCTCTCTCTCTCTCTCTCCCTCTCTCTCAATCTTTCTCTCCATCTTCTACCTCACTCTCTCGCCCTCTCCCTCATTCGAGGACACAGTCCCAGTTGATGTGGCATCAGCCGTCGAATCGCCATGGTAACGGGAGATTCGAGGGCAAGCCAGACAGTTTGTTTGAACGTACCCAAGCTTTCATCTTCCTC
The DNA here is from genome assembly GCF_026213295.1 of Gadus chalcogrammus. Lineage (NCBI taxonomy): Eukaryota > Metazoa > Chordata > Actinopteri > Gadiformes > Gadidae > Gadus > Gadus chalcogrammus. Next base: position 6,908,609 of record NC_079431.1, read on the forward strand.
TGTTCTCCTTCTCCCTTATCCTCCCTCCTGTATCCATCCCCCTCATCACTCTTCACCACCTTTTCCCTTCCATCCCTTTTATCTACTTATAAGGCGACACTCTCATTAGCCGGAGATTTAACACCATTTACTTACCAGAGTTCACCTATGTAATTGATGTTGAAGTCAATCGAGTTGAACAAACGACTTACTTCACTAGTTACTTAAATAAACTAGTTTGAAACGTGCCCAAGGTGTTTCAGACACTAATCATGCTGTATTTGAAAGATGATCACATGATTTTTAGTCTCATTATCTATGATTAAAAATCCAAAATCACAATGTCTTGGAGTGACAGGGCACTTCATTAGTATTGCAGTTGTTATTGCACTGTAAGAATGAAAGCAATGGTTTCAGTTCAAATAATAGGAAGAAAGAATGATAAATAGTGTAATTAATAGAAAGCTGAAAACAGAAGATAACACACACATACAGATACACACTTGTGCACCATTATACACAAACAGACACACCACAGGGAAGCTGGCTGACTGTGTTTTGGCCCATCTGGAGGCTGGTATAAAAAGATTCTGTGTGTTGTATCTGTGTGTGTTTGTGTGTGTGTGTGTGTGTGTGTGTGTGTGTGTGTGTGTGTGTGTGTGTGTGTGTGTGTGTGTGTGTGTGTGTGTGTGTGTGTGTGTGTGTGTGTGTGTGTGTGTGTGTGTGTGTATGTATGTGTGTCTTTGTATGCAACATGCATGCCAACATGTAAAGATGTTACTTTGTGTTTGAAGTGTATGTGTTGTTTGCACGTGCATGCGTGCGTGTGTGTGTGTGTGGTTGTGTGTGTGTGTGTGTGTGTGTGTGTGTGTGTGTGTGTGTGTGTGTGTGTGTGTGTGTGTGTGTGTGTGTGTGTGTGTGTGTGTGTGTGTGTGTGTGTGTGTGTTCACAGCCTTGTTTACTTGACAGAAAGGCTCCACATCCAAGATTTCTCCTGACTCGGTTTATACATTAAATCCTTCTAGCTCTCGCTTTCATTATAACAAACATCTAGGCCATTTTAAGACGCATGGAATGGTCCTGATTAAATAATGTGCCTGTGAGAAATATCTTCTGGTTCCTTCGGTCGGTGATAGCTCATTAAAATGCGTTCAGCTCGGTTTCTTATGATCACTGACTTTATAATCAAGTTTTCTTTGAAGTAGTTTGGCCTCATGGTCTTATTATGCAAGTACATGAGGTCTGATTAAGATACTTTTTTTTCTTTTTGAAGTCGGCAATCTGGACTTTCCTAGGTCACCTTTAAACGAAAATGGCACTTTTGCCCTCATTAGCTAATTTCTGGTGAAGAATTTTCACTGTGTTCATCGAAAGTGTTTATTATTTTACGCCCAATTCTAATGAACATAATCTCCAATATAACTGGACATGTTTGAAAACATCACAGATGCAGGTATGTATTTTAACCAATGATATCAAATTAAGTTGTTTCCTCTCCCTTCATGTTAGATATACAACTGGGTAGCATGTTATGCACTTTATCACAGTCCAATCAAATATAATTCCTCCATTTATCCCATGATTTTATCCTTTGTTTTTTTGGGAATATATCATATTATTGAAGTAAATAAGTACAATGAATCCAATATAAGGACAAAGTGGTCATCTAAAAAAAAACAACGCTTTTTCTACCGCTGAGGTGCAGCAGCTGAATCAAACATGGGACAAATCCCACAAAAGCAGACCACATCTTATTTTCACAAGTAGATACCAAATACGTGTGTACCCTGTCCCACAGAGGGGAACCTAAAGCCGAAGTCCCAGAGCTGTGTCTGGGGGATGTAGTTCAGTGGATGTGGATACGGGGTGGTCACGGTGACAGGGGTTGACCCTTGAGGAGTGTATCGAACCCCGATACACCCCGAGTTTGTCTGTTGGTCAGAAGGTCCAGGTCCTCAGGGGTCCTACCCGGGTAACACTGTCTGGAACTTATCCTCATAAATGGACAGGCTTTCTCTCTCCATTCTTCTCAGTGGCAGATGGCCATTTAATGTGACACTTTTTCACAATACTAAAAACAAAACTAAAACTTGAACCAGTTGGACAAATGAAAAAAACAATATGAATCTTGTAACTTGCGTTTCTTTACCTAAACGATTTTGGGCTCTTCGATTGAAGATCTAGTATAAACATAATGCGTAACATTTGATGGATGTTTTTATCCAAAAGGCCGGACCATACCTGCACAGACTGCACACTAGAGTCATAACCATGTATACCTCTACCATACCCCTTCCATTCCCATGGAGGTAATATTGATTCTAAGAGTGTTTACATCCACCCAAGATATCATAAGATGCTTTGGCTCAGAGCAGCCACCAAATGACATATGTTTAAGTTTCAGGGTTTTTGTTGGGGGAATGCCGCCGATCCTGCATACCAAGTATCTTGCACTGTTCTCCACAGCCACGTCTCTCCAAATACCTGCCGGCATTCCCTGATGGGGAAGTGAGAGCGCTATGAGTAAATACTGACAATGTATATCCATACCAAATTAGGTCAGCAGCCAGGGATCTATAAGCCCTTACGTGTGACATACTACATTCCAGGAACAACCCCCCCCCCCCCCAACCCCCCAACCCCCCACCCCAACAGTCAGTGTGGCTGAACGGACCTGACCCACATGTGTTGTTCAGTGTAGTCGCGTGTGTGTAATGAACTCGTCCATGTGGGGATGTGATGTTCCAAAGCATATGAGGTATGCTCATATGACCTGGATTGGCATAGTCGGAACTAGTAGTAGTAGTAGTAGTAGTAGTAGTAGTAGTAGTAGTAGTAGTAGTATCATTGGTAGTGGTAGAAGTAGCAGTAGTAGTAGTACTATTACTAGTACTAACACTGCCAGGGTTAGGTGTTCAATTCCAACTGGGGCCACCCATGCTCACAATGTATGCACTCATGGTATGTAAGCAGCTTTAGATTACAGCGTCCACCAAATGGAATATGTATAACCTATCTCTCAATCATATGTTGTGTACAGATCAAAGAGATGTATT
>NC_079431.1:6916643-6986643 GCF_026213295.1 Gadus chalcogrammus
TATTAAAAAGGGCCCCCCAAACAAATTCAAACAATACTAATTAAGCTGCTAATTATATAAGTAGCACATATGTCTTTGCTGTAATGTGTAAAACAATAACATATAGAACTGTAACCTATAATGCAATAAGATATAAAAAAGCAGCAAGGATATCTCTCTTCTCGATAATGCACATTGGCTCTAAATACACGCAGTACATGCATCAAGGAATTTATAAAAACCACAGTGCAGTTGTAATGTAGACATCCGTGCAGTTTTCTATCAGTGTCACTTTAGTGCATGCAGTCACATCATCCTAGACCCTCGGTGTTTGGCAGAGCTCCGTTCCTGTATGGCTCTGGGTTAGAGGCGGTTCTAAAGTCTGTTTGTCCATCATGGACTTGAAGCGTCTACCAGAGGGCAGCCGGTCGGACAGATGATGTCCGGGGTTGTACGGCTCTTTTAGTTTGATGGCTGCTCCCCTGGGGCAGCGAAGGCTGAATAGGTCCTCCAAAGAAGCTAGTGAGCAAAGCCATGACCTTCTGTGCAAGACTGGGCAGCCCCGCCCATTCTGCCGGCGATTTGAGATCGACATACAGAGGGGTCTGGAGAAGAGCAATACATTTCTTGCTAGTTTCGATACGTTTTTGCGGGAGCCAATCGCCAAGCTGGCTTTTCCCCCTAGCGCGCTATTGGCTGGTTTAACACTGACGACAGGGAAGCGACGGCAAGCAGCCAATTGCGTACAGAGTCATTCCAACCTGGCCCATTGATCACGCCTCTTGTGCTGAAGAAAAATGACAGCAGCTTCCCCAGACCCTCCTGCAATCTACGGTTGTGCTTGGTCCGGCAATAGGCAGGCTACATGTGCGGTATTGATGACCCTCTGAAGGGCTCTCCTGTCCACGGCTGGGCAGCTGGTGAACCACGCAGGGATAACGTGCGCCACTGCTTCACCCATCGCTCTGGGTGAAGCAGTGTTGGAAGGACACCAGCAGCTTTCCCTGCAGGGCGGTTGACCTTAGGATCCTCAGGAAGTGGAGTGGCACAGCTGTGTCGTCTTGACCGCTGCAGTGGTGGCGGTAGTCAAGCAGAGATCTTCAGCGATGTGTGTACCAAGAAATCAGAAGGTAGTGACCGTGGTCAGAAGGTAGTGAACCTCTAGAGGTTCACTCAGAAGGTAGTGAACCTCTACCGGGACACAGTCCCGGTAGAGGTTAAGTGGGTCGGGGTCTGCCCTGTTCTTCTCTCTCTGTCCTTACTTTTCTTCATCGGTTAATAAAGACTCTTGTCTTCTTCGTCTGTGACACCAGGATCCTGATGACTCTCCCTTTAGTAAGTGTTTGTGTACTTTTATTTTATTTATTTACGATTAGTAGTCGTTTCGCCTGACTACTATATTTGTGCTCACGACAAGCACACAGACAGGGTTACACACACACAAGCATGCACACACAAGCACGCATGCACATACGCACACACATGTCCAAAAACACACACACAAAAGCATTCACGCAAATACACATGCACATACACATGCTTGCACACAAACACAAATACACACACACACACACAAACACACATACAAACATGCACATGCACGCACACACACATGCACACAAATCCACACACTGCTTTAGGTCAGACATTGTGTGCTTCAGCAGATTTATCTAGACGTAAGTGGGAGAACACTGATGCACCTGAGTCTGTCTCTCTCTGTCTCGCTCTCACTCTCTCGCTCTATATATAGTAACTTTCTCTTACAACTCTCCCCGTTCAAGCCTCAGACCATTCCAGCCACCTCTGTGTTTGAGAGCTCTTTAGAAAGAGAGGGAGAGAGAGAAAGAGGAAGGAAAAGAGAGCTGACCTGTTCAGATCATATTCAGTACTTCACTGTGTGACCTTGACTATTTGCTGATCTAAACGAAAAAAAAAAAGGCTGGACCATTGAACTACATAAATATAACTACATACTGTAAATATAAATAATCTTGCAGAGCCTCAGTAGTTACCGTGGTGTTTTAATCAACTGAACAGCATTGTGGGTTATAACTGTTTGCAGAGTGTTAGCAGCTGGGTTTATGATGTCTCCACAAAATAACATATGGTTTAGTAAAGGGTCCTACTGATCTGATCAAACCTGGATTCACTTCACACCAGTTTCCAGCAGCATTGGTCAAAGTTACTTTGTATCGATTCTAGAGGAGAGCGTTCAGCGTGAGCCCGCCCTTGCTATGAATGTACACAAAAGTAATATTCTATTGAAACAATTTGTATGTATGTATTCTATTTTTTATTTGTGTGTGTGGGTGTGTGTGTGTGTGTATGTGAGTTTGCTTGCGTACGTACGTGCGTACGTGTGTGTGTGTGTGTGTGTGTGTGTGTGTGTGTGTGTGTGTGTGTGTGTGTGTGTGTGTGTGTGTGTGTGTGTGTGTGTGTGTGTGTGCGTGCGTGCGTGCGTGCGTGCGTGCGTGCGTGCGTGCGTGCGTGCGTGCGTGCGTGCGTGCGTGCGTGCGTGTGTGTGTGTGTGTGTGTGAGTGTGAGGTGGACAACAAGATCATGTGTTTCGTGCTAGGGTCCTGGTTGAAGAGCTAGTCTGAATTGAGTGCAAATTAGAATGCTGTCTCAAGAACATTTTGTGTGTGTGTGTGTGTGTGTGTGTGTGTGTGTGTGTGTGTGTGTGTGTGTGTGTGTGTGTGTGTGTGTGTGTGTGTGTGTGTGTGTGTGTGTGTGTGTGTGTGTGTGTGTGTCTTTGTGTGTCTCCTGGTGGGATCCGGAGAGAGAGGAGAATGAAGTCTGAGCTCTCAGACGGTTAAGTATAAGGGAATCTAAGACCAGCTCGATACAATCTCACCAACAATACAACAGCACACACATGTACACACACATACATACACATACATGCCTCACATAAGTAACTCAATAAGAAACTGCAGCAAAGTGAATATTCATCATCAGATTCAGAGCCCTCAGTCAGTGGAATTCCTGTTCACACCAAAAGATGCATTTGCTGCCCGAACGCGTTGACGCCTGAGTTTTGCGGCGCGTCAAATCAAGTTTTGCGGCGCGTCAAACTTTTGACGCGCGTCAAAAGTTGAAATATTTCAACTCGAGCAGCATTTGACGCGCCGCAAAATATGTGAACGCGCCCTTCGCCCGTGCCCGGCAGCGGGCACGGGCATGCCGCGCCGCAAATCAGATTTTGACGCGCCGCAAATCAAGTTTTGCTGCCCGTTTTCTCGGCAGCAAATGCTGCGGCAGCAAATGCTGCGGCAGCAAAGCAGCAACGCGTCTCTACATTCACTTTGAATGGGATCACGATGCGCGTCAACTTTTTGCATCTTTTTGTGTGAACACAGGGTTAGCATAAGAAGCGTCCAGGGTAAACCGATGATGAGGGAATCTATGCAACAGGTATGACTATCTCGGCTTGATGTACTACTTGTACAATGTATTGAAGTGTTGTATGTACAGTTTTTCTAACTTTTGTGATATTGACAGGTTTTTGTACTGTATGTATGTTTATATGTCTGTGTTTTGTTTTTTGTTTTATGTGGACCCCAGGAAGATTAGCGACCACAGCTGTGGAAGCTAATGGGGATCTAAAAAAATATAATAATAAAAAAATATAAGATAAGGCCAGGATGTATAATAAAAAAACAAAAAATGCAAGACAGATTGTCTGTAAATTGGACAACGCAAGAAGAAGTTCATATCACTTACTAAGTCCCGGAGGAGAGAAAGCCTTAAGAGAGAGAGAGATAAAAAGATAAAATATAATTTTAAGGGGATTCCTACCTTGTCACTAAGCTCATTATCCACACGTCTCTCAGATATAACAGGGAATGAACGAAACGGCACATGGTCAGACGAAACGACTACTAATCGTCATTAGTCATTATCAAAACAGAATGAGATCTTAAAGTGACTAAGCCAATTGGTTGCGAGGAATAGCCTAAGAGGTAAGTCTTGTGTGAAATTGTGAATGGAATCCTGGTTGGTGTATTAATCCGATCAGACACACACAAAAGGTTGAACATAGTCGCCATGAAAGAACATCATTGTGTTTAGAAAAGGTGACATAATTACTGGATTACCAGTGACTCATCTAATACCCATCATGGGGGCAACATTCAACAAAGCTGAGCAGTAAACTATGAGTAAAATGGCCATAAAGACGAATCTGCTGTTTGTTGTTGATCATTTCGCCTTCCCACAGGCATCACAGGTGCAGTTAGTAGTCAGCTGAGTGGAATGGATTCTCTTTTAGTCGCTACATTCTAGTCGATCGGACCAGTCTGTAAACCAGTGTTGTGTAAGCTTGTGCTTGTCTCTTGGATCCCTGTCTCCCTCACTTGATGACTGGCCCCATCTTTTATTATAATTCTCTCTCGACCACACGCACAAGCACTATGTTATAGTTTTTCCATCTCTCTCCCTCTCTCTCCGTCTTTTCATATAGGCCTGTATCTCTCTCTTTATCTCTCTCTCCTTATCCTTCTCACATCCAAATCGTTCTGTCTCTCCACCTCACTGTCTATATCTTCCTATATCACTCTCTCTAGCTCTCCCTCTCACACCTTAGGTGTGAGGCGTGTGTCTGTGGAGATGTTATCGGGAGGGATGGAGAGGCTGACAGCAATGAAGATTAAGGCAGAGATGGAAATCACTCTGTCGAAAAAAGATGAATTACATTAGCGTTGAATTACCGCCTACTTTGCCCCTGTAAAGGGCCTATCACCCATCATACATTACTTATTTTGCCTTTTTTTATTTTTCTTCATAAGCTTTCTTTCTTTCATTCTTTCTATCTATTTCTTCATCTATTTGTATCCATATTTTCTATTTTCTCTTTCATTGTTTTCATTCTTTGTCTCTTTTCTTTCCTTCTTTCTTTCTCCCTCCAATTATTTTGGTCTTAATTGTATTTCTCACACTATCCTCCCCTCCAGTAATTCCCCCTCTCTCTCTCCTCCCTCTCCCTCTTCTCATAAGGGATTTTCTTGTAATCAGTTCACAAGTAGGGATTGTTGGGTCGGCTTAGCTCAGGAGGTAGAGCAGTTGTCTTGTAACCGATAGGTTGCTAGTTCGAGTGTTGATGTGTCCCTGAGCAAGACACTTAACCCTAACTGCTCCTGTCGCCTTACATGGTTGACTCTGCTGTCGGTGTGTCAATGTGTGGTTTAACTGATGTAAGTCGCATATGTTGAAAGCGTCTGCTAAATGCCCTAAATGTAAACAAGTCGATACCCTCAGCTAACGAGGCAAACGCCGATACCCGTCTATGGGAACTGCATGCATTACGGTTATCGCTACGGTTAGCATTATGCTCCAGAGTAGCACATGTGTGCGGGTGAATCGGCAGCTCCTCGGTAACATAATATATATTCATGGGAGGAATGAGTTAGACATCGATCAGCACAGGGCTGATAGGGCTCTGGTTCTCAAGTGGAGAAACAGGGAGAGTATAAAACCATTGAGCATTTTCTGGTGCTTGTGCTGAAGCAGGCAGCGCCATGTAACACAATATGATACGCTCTGGGTCTACAGGACACATGGAGACTGATGCAGGAGCTACACAGGCATCCACAGGCTGTGGGGTTAGCTTTAGGGATGCCATACATCAAAAGGAAAAACTGTGTTCTCATGTTGGGTAATAGAAACATATATTTTCTGTACTTATTTCAATGGTTTGTTTCTCTTATACTCTTTTACCACCAAAATAACCACGGATATGCAGATTCTTAAAAACGCCGGGAAACACGCTGAAAATAGGTCACAACTTATTATTGCCCATTACCGGTAGACGAAGAGGTCTTTCTGTTTTGTTTCTGGTGTGTCTCATTCGACGTCACAAACGTTTTCAGTCTCTCTTTCAAACTCGGTTGACGAGTCCTTATCCACAGATAAGGACTCGTCCTTACTCGTGAAGCACCTTAAAGGGCTTCACAAGCACGCAATATGCAACCCCCTCCACCCCCTGCACCCCCCAGATCTTCTATAGGACGATGAGAAACTGCCCAAACCTAGAGGTCAGACACCTTGAGAAGGAGCAGCGACGTGGGATCCCTGTTTCCAAGGACACTTAGAAGATCAATAGCTTCAGAATGGTGAGACCATCTATGTGTGTCTGACAGCATTGCCATCAGGGCTGGTACATGAAGCTCTGTCCAATCAGGCTTCCTCCGTCACCTATTGGGAGCTTTTAAACGATGAACAATATCACGACATACGTGTTTCTTACGGTTAGGTAACTCTGCACTTCCTCACAGCCGGTACCGCGTCACATCTACCATATGTAAGCCCTGACGCAAATCAGACACAATAAGGCTTGCACAAAAGTAAGCGCACACACGCACACTCACGTACGCGGTACTAGGTTCACACAGGCTCCGATTTCCATGCAACGTCAGCGACACTGTCTCCCTTCCTGTGCGCATCACAAGGGGTAAAAATAGCCCTCTGGTGCTGATAGATGACGCAGAGGATAAGGGAGAGGGGGGCAATTGGCTCTGCTTTTGGAACGGTTTTATACATATTTTATATGAGTTGAGTTTCATAAAATTAATTCAATTATTTTGTTCAGCTTTATCAACATGAAAATCGCTGTCGAAATGGTTTTGTACAAACTCAAACATTGCATTGCGTGAGCTCTAAGGTCTGATATGTTTGATCACTTCACCATCCACTGTATATTCCTAAAGGCGGATGATCCACTTGGTGAGTGTGATTGATGGCTGAAGTTTGAAGCCCCCACTCATTTTCAGCTAAAGGAAAGGTATAGACCGCATAATAGGCTGATAGATAGTTAGACATTAAATCATACACTGTGGATATATTTAATGATGACACAGGGATATATTGTTTAAGATTGCTGAGGTTAAAACCCCTGGCTACGTGCCTCTCATTCAAGGCTGAGGAATGCAGTGAACACTGCCACAGAATGCTGGTGTTGATAATGATTATCATGATGATTCTGCTCAATAACATCATAAGATTACGGCATGAACACATTCAAAATCGGAGCTTCCTTGAGTCATTTTGTGTTTTTCTTGTGATATCTGGAAATTGACCGACAAGGCGTTTTATAGTGATTCAATTGTTTTGGTTTTTATACCCTTGAGGCAGGTAGTAAGACCATTTATAATAAAACAAAGAAAACCGAACAAAGACACACACACACACACACACACACACACACACACACACACACACACACACACACACACACACACACACACACACACACACACACACACACACACACACACACACACACACACATACACACACACACACACACACACACACACACACACACACACACACACACACACACACACACACACACACACACACACCACACATAATGTTTATCCTAGCTAGAAGGTTATAAAAGAAAGCCCCTATTTGTCATCGTGTTGACTGTCAATTATTCTTATGGGTGTGAAAATGTGTGTGTGTGTGTGTGTGCGTGTGTGTGTGTGTGTGTGTGTGTGTGTGTGTGTGTGTGTGTGTGTGTGTGTGTGTGTGTGTGTGTGTGTGTGTGTGTGTGTGTGTGTGTGTGTGTGTGTGTGTGTGTGTGTGTGTGTGTGTGTGTGTGTGTTTGAACTGGTGTATTCAGACAGATTCTGAGAGTACTCTGTCTGGCGAGACAGCGAGCCTGTTTTATGAATGAACAGGAGGTAGAGGGATGCCTGGATACCTTAGCAAGTGGATTACAATCTACCAATGTCATTTGTCAATCAGGCAGAAGACCACTAAACACTATTTTGTGTGGTTGGCATTTTCCTTTCTTTAACAAAGGACATGTGCACAAATATACACAATGGTGCTGTATGTACAATCGTTAGAGTGAGAGTACTGATCCTACAGAAACAATGTCTAAGTGATCATTATTGTTGCCATGGCCTGAGTAGTTACACACATTTAATAGTCAAATAGAAAAAGCAGTATAGCACTGTAATAGCCTAACAATTAAGTTATATGATAAGTGCTATAACTCCATTGGACTATAACATTTTTTTACAATCCATGTACATTTTCTGAAGTTATAAGTTGGTCATTGTCAATAGCAGTTAGCATATTTGGCATACAGTGGTTTTCATCGAATCCAGCATATTGGCAAACGACTATATCACTATCTATCCTCTAAATACCACAGAATAGGACACAGACTCTTCCAGAACACATAGAACCACAATAGATTGTAATGCCCAACACCAGACCCTCAACGCTGGTACTTTTGGCTTGTCTCATGGCTTTTCGGCTTCCAAAATCCCATTCTTCTACCAAATAAAGCACAACTGGAAACCATGTGAGAAATTAGAGAGGGATAGATGGGGTCTGTTGTCTCACTCCAGCCCGGTATGGCAGGACTGGGGTAGGTCAGTTACCTATTACCGCAAAGCGCTCTCACACACACTTAACAATTATGAAATGGCCTTTCGGCAATAAACCGGAGGAATGATCCGTAGGCTTACTGTCCCTTTCGTTCCCTAAGCACAGAGATGTCTGTGTGTCTGTCTGTGTGTCTGTCTGTGTGTCTGTCTGTCTGTCTGTCTGTCTGTCTGTCTGTCTGTCTGTCTGTCTGTCTGTCTGTCTGTCTGTCTGTCTGTCTGTGTGTCTGTCTGTCTGTCTGTCTGTCTGTCTGTCTGTCTGTCTGTGTGTCTGTCTGTCTGTGTGTCTGTGTGTCTGTGTGTCTGTGTGTCTGTGTGTCTGTGTGTCTGTGTGTCTGTCTGTCTGTCTGTCTGTGTGTCTGTCTGTGTGTCTGTCTGTGTGTGTGTCTGTCTGTCTGTCTGTCTGTCTGTCTGTCTGTCTGTCTGTCTGTCTGTCTGTCTGTCTGTCTGTCTGTCTGTCTGTCTGTCTGTGTGTCTGTCTGTCTGTCTGTCTGTCTGTCTGTCTGTCTGTCTGTGTGTCTGTCTGTCTGTCTGTCTGTCTGTCTGTGTGTCTGTCTGTCTGTCTGTCTGTCTGTCTGTCTGTCTGTCTGTCTGTCTGTCTGTCTGTCTGTCTGTCTGTCTGTCTGTCTGTCTGTCTGTCTGTCTGTCTGTCTGTGTGTCTGTGTGTCTGTCTGTGTGTCTGTCTGTCTGTCTGTCTGTGTGTCTGTGTGTCTGTCTGTCTGTGTGTCTGTGTGTCTGTGTGTCTGTCTGTGTGTCTGTCTGTCTGTCTGTCTGTCTGTCTGTCTGTCTGTCTGTCTGTCTGTCTGTCTGTCTGTCTGTCTGTCTGTCTGTCTGTCTGTGTGTCTGTCTGTCTGTGTGTCTGTCTGTCTGTCTGTCTGTCTGTCTGTCTGTCTGTGTGTCTGTCTGTCTGTCTGTCTGTCTGTCTGTCTGTCTGTCTGTCTGTCTGTCTGTCTGTCTGTCTGTCTGTCTGTCTGTCTGTCTCTCTTTCTCTCTCTCTTTCTCTTTCTCTCTTTCTTTTGCTGAGGTGCAGGTAATGTCAGGCAACTACCCATTGGGAATATTGAGTAGTCAACGAATTGTTTCACATGCATATCCGGTGGCATCTCTGTCCTTAAACACCCCTTGTACATTGGTTTGCATTACAGACTCCAAACACATGGTGCTGCATTTGCATGCACTGCCTCTAATAGGCTGATACAGTTACCTGCTGATTAAGCGTTGATACGACACACCTGTCCTTTGGACCTCCTTTAAACAACGACACACATCGTATTTACCGGGAAGAACTGTGGTTGAGCGATCGCAGTGCTTTTTGCCCGTATAAGCAGAGCTAGTGTACGATGGGGACTGGTTAGTTCCCCGAGATATAGCCTCCATAGCGCTTCAACAGCAAAACAGCCCTTCAGCTTGGAGAAAATATGACTCTATTTTATTTTTTTCATGAGTACCTGACCTGTGTCTTCAATGAATAATGACGGTGAGGCGAACGGAGAACGGTCGTATTTGCACTATAGTATAAGCTAGGCTTTAGTGTTCAACCAAGGTCAATTCAAGTGTATCTGTAGAGGTCTCCACAAACAAAGTCTCAAAGATGACAACCAAACGCCCAGCCCTCAAACGTGATGACAAGGATTGCAGTAGGAGCCAAGGTGGTTGGACATGGAAATATTTATATCAGATTTTATGTTTTTGCAGTAATTTGTATTCTGAGGAGCAGGTAGGGGGTAGGGCTTCTTCCTCTAGGATGCCGGCACGTCGGCATTGAGGGTTAGGATCCCAGAACCTTTCATCTGGAAGTCAAACTTCTAGAATATCCTGTCCTAGATAGTACCAGTACTATTATTACCATTATTAGCCAGCTAGGAATAACAAAACGACAGTAAGTTACTGAAGTAGTCATTCATTTCAATCCAAATACATTGGATATGGCTTCAGCTCCTGGCCTGTCTTTACCAAACAGAACAGGCACAGGATTGATGGATCCCAGTGAGGCAGCTATATGTCTGACTCTACCTGAAAGAGATGGATGTCAAGGATGCCGGAACACCTCTACTCAAAGAACTTAGGCAAACTCGCTATTCCAAATGTAATGATAAACATTTGGGAAACAGGAAAACCGGGTATACAAATCAGTGAAACATCAGTGGGCCTTCTTGAACTGAGAGACCCCAGGATGGATACTTATTTACTGGTGAATAAGGCACAGCTCGGAGAGAAGAAACACAGGGGGATTAATACATTTGTTTTCCGACTGACACTGAGATGAGGATAGATGGAAAGAGGGAGTGAGAGAGAGAGGGGGGGGATGAAAATAGGCAGAGAGGGAGAGAAGTGTGAGTGAGTGAGTGAGTGAATGAGAGAGATTGATATAGAGCCCCCAGGAACAAGGGAATGAGAGTGAGAGACAAAGAGACAGACAGGGGTGTGGGAGACAGGAACAAGAGGATGAAGAGGAAGAGAGAGAGGGCGTTGATTGAGCTAAAGCCGGATGAGGCGGGAGGTGGTGCCCAGAGATGAACGATGGTCTTGGTGAGACAGTGCATGGGATGTCATGGTATGATTGATATGATTGATGTGTGTGTGCACCAGCAGTGTAAGTCATAGAAAACCCAATTGAAGCCCTCCGATTTGATAACAAACGATCCACAAAACATTATAGCAGATTACATGGGATTTACAGCATGTTTGAAATTAAAGTTGGGGAATACAATTTGGTTTGTTTCTTTATTTTATTTGTTTGTCCACCATCATGGGCGTTGTTCCATTGCACATTCAGAGATGGTAACAACAATGCAGTTCTTTTTTTCGCAACATTTCCCTTGGTCGTGTGGTCAACTGTGTATAAACCTCGAACCTTCTCCAGGTAAAACACTTCTCTTCTAATGAGTTCTATAAATATTTTCCACCAGAAACATTGTCTCGTCCAAGGAGATGTAATCCCTTAAGTAAGTTACGTCTAGATCTGTGTTAACCCATCAGTACGGCTTTAGTTACCCTGATCCACATCAAACCAGGCCGGTTCTCCTAGGATCTCATACAAAGTTATTACTATCTGTAATTATCATGTATCTATTATCATTAAGCATCGTTAAGGAAACGGGGCAAACGCGGGGGTGTCAGACTGCACCTCAGGAAACAGCTGACCCGAATCCCTCTGCCTTCCATGCTAATGGGGAATGTCCAATCGCTGCGGAATAAAGTGGAAGAACTCCAGGCAAATGTTAGGTCCCAGATAGACTTTAGAGAATGCAGCATAATAGATGTCTGAGGCTGGGCCAACTACGGTGCGCATGCGCATTTCGACACTACCCCCCGGGGAGTCTGGGTATTCGTGATGCCGGTTGGGAAAAAGGGGTTGCCTTTTGTCAATTTGTTTCTGTTAGGTTAAGTTGGGTTAACGGGTTTGGGGTCTTTATTGTTTGTGTGTTGTTTATTGTGCGTAGTGTTGCCGCCATCCGTTACCGAGACTTGTATGTCCGTTGGTTGGGTGTGCGGTGCGCTGTGTGTTGCGGATGTGTGTTAAATAATGGCAGCTCTCGGGATCGTGCGGTGTATGAGGCACGAGAGTTGCGTCACCGTTTAACCTGGGCTCCCGTCTCGTGCAGAACAAGTTTGACCATAATGTCAAACTTGTTCTGCTCTTTGGTTTGCTGAATTTAGACAGCGATTCTCTGCTGCTGAACTAGCTACATGTTGCTTGTTCTATTGCTGTCTGGCATTCAGAAATGTAAAATGGAAGTATCAAATTATTAATTTTAATAAAGTGAACTTAAAACTTTTTTTGCATTCTTTGAAAAGGTTTTTTTTTTTTAAATAATATTAACCTTAATTTGAAATATTAAGTTAACACCCCTGACTTATTTTTTTGAGTTTGTAAAATATAAAAATCTTAGTTGGTATAACTCTAACTTTCAAGTTTGTCTAAAGAAGAAAATCCCTTTTTTGATGGGCTCAAAACTCACAAATTTATTGCAGTAAGTTGCCTTGCAATTTTGAGTTTGCCCAACTTTTTCTTTTTTACAGTGTGATGATGATGGCCTGGGCGTTTAGAAATAACATATTTTGGCATCAAGGTGACAAGGAGCTTATTCTTACATTCATGGCGAGGGTTGCCTAGGCAGAATCAGAAAAACAAAGTGCTTTTGAAAAATGTATACTTAAGAGATTTTAGTGAGACCCGGAGAGTTTTGATCACAAGACCGGTATGGATCGTTGTGCAGCCCATAACCACCACCTGCTGTAAGGTGCAAAGCTTTTAGGGGTCTGTTAAAACTTTATTCAGCCTGCACCATCTGCCGATATCTAGGTTATAGAAGAGAGAAAGAGGTAGACAGATACAGAGAAGGAGGGAGAGAGAGAGAGAGAGAGAGAGAGAGAGAGAGAGAGAGAGAGAGAGAGAGAGAGAGAGAGAGCGAGAGAGAGAGACAGACTAAAGGGAGAGAATCAGACAGGAAAAGTACCAGAAAAGAACAGAGGTAAAGGGAGGAGGAGAGATGGCTGTCTTTCCTCCCGCCAGGGAATATGTTGGACAGCAGAAGAAGAGCGCACAGATGGAACAATACGAGTTGCCATTTTACCGTTGTCTTACTTCTAGTTTTGTCTTTCCTATAGCATGCTTTGTTTTGTGTGTGTGTATGTATGTGTGTGTCTGTGTGTCTGTGTATCTGCAGCATCTGGGCCATTCGTTCTCATTTAAATATCTCTCATAAATCCCTTAGTATTTATGTAAAATATTGTCTGCCTCTCCCATTCCCCTGCCCTTAAAATGACTTCCATTCCTTCCCTTAATTTAGAGTCTGTGCCGGTTTACCCTTCTCTCCTTCCATGCTCTCTCTCTCTCTCTCTCTCTCTCTCTCTCTCTCTCTCTCTCTCTCTCTCTCTCTCACATCTACCCTTCATTCCCATGTTCCAGACCTATCACTTCCCCCCCCTCTCTCTCTCTCTCTCTCTCTCGTTGTCTTTTTCATATCTCACTCAATCTCTCTTGCCCTTCTCTCCTTCATAATACCCTTCTTCCTACCACTCTTCTCGTCCTGGCGCTCCACTTTACTTGAATCAACACCCCTCCATTCCCCTCTCATCATTCCCCTGCTCCTCATCCCTCTCTTCCTGCCCAGACAAGCCCACCAGCATCTCTCCAAAGGCCCCCAAACAGATCCTGGCAGGCTGCGGGCCGGTGGGTGCGTGGAGGAGTGGAGGATGGCTCCTGCAGCATAATGTTTGTTCTGTTTGTGCATAGTGGGGGCCAGCTCCCCTAGCAGGCCACTCAACCACCGCTGGGCCTTCATCTGAATACCAGTTATATGTGTAATCACTGATTGCCCAGTTCTCATGCTATGATGTTTATATTGTGTTGTATGTAGAAGATCAACTAACATGATATTAGTATGATATAAATATATCCAGCTAAATGGATGGCCCCAGGAGGAATGAGTTAGGGGCGATATTTGTATCCTGAGCCTCTTAGCGTTCCTTTTTTGTTTTGCTAGTTGCTACTGAGGTGCTGTTAGCCAGTGGAACAACCTTGAGAGGTCAGTATTACTTTACTTTTGTTACCATGGGGTTTATCGTTAACATATGTTTTATTTGCTTTTCTCATGATAATGTCATGTTTATTCATGTAATACTTTGAATGTATTGCACATTGTTTGGTTTGGTTTTCATTAGCGATATGTCGCTCGCGACCGATTCGTTCATAACGAACGAATCCCGAAGGTGAACGACAAGAACTGGTTCCCCAAATACAAGAGAACTGGTTCTTTGATTCTTTTTTTTAACATAAAACAAAAATATGGTCACGTAAATAAAATATACAAACGAACAGAGCTTCGTCTCCCCGCGATCTTACATTGATTGAGTCTACAACGTTCTCAAAGATTCAGCCAATGAGAGGTAGCAATGGTGTTGCCATGGCACCTGGGTAAACAAATGACAAGATGTATCTTGGGTCATGCCATTCAACGTGGGGCCACTCATATATCCCCCTACATATCCGAAAATAGACTTGCCCTCCATCTGTTTATTGGATAAACGCATTTCCCAATCCCAGGAGTCTTTGCTCCATTCTACGTCAATTCAAGAACAAACAAAGAAATTAAACTGCAGTTCGTATTTTTTATTTATGACCATGAAGGTTCTGTAATGCCTGAATAATGATGAATTAAATGTAAAGTAAAAAAATAAATAAAACCATGAATGACATATAGAGAGTAAGCAGGTGGTATAAATATTGGTGGGACATTCAGCTATGCAATATACTATATCTTGTGGATTTTCACGGAGGGTAGAGCTTGGAAGTCGTTTAAATTATGCTCCGGGCCGTCTCGCGGGGGGGGGGAGTTTCCCTGTCAAATGACGTAATCTGAGGTAACAAACGAATCAAACGAACGAATCGTTAAAGTGAACTGAACTGAAATAACTGATTCCCGGGAAAGAATCATTTTGCCCATCCCTAGTTTTCATCGATTTCCCTGTAGTTTCAGTGCCACACTATGGCCAAATCTATTTGTGTCATCCCTTTGGTTTGTTTGTGTGAATGAACCTGCTACCCAGTACCTTTAATCTGCATGCTCTGTCGTCATGATAATGGCTAACAGACTCGGACTGTATTTAAACAGGGCACACACACAAGGCATCCCACAGTGGAAAGTGTCAACGAGAGAACAGTGGAGAGTCGGTAGTAATTTGAATGCTGCACACGCTACCTGGTGCATGGATTAGAAAGGAGACACCAATGAATGTTAAATGCACCTCGTCCACATTCTGGAGGAGAAAACAGTGATTGCTAGACTGATCTCAGAAGGTCACGCCATCTATGGTGAAACACAACGTGAATGGGGACTTTCTGTTCATGTCTGTTCTGGCATGCACATTTTCAAGAAACATGTGTGTTAATGGAAACAAACCAATAAAACACAAGTTAAAGCTTATTAGGTAGCTGCTAGTGAGAGAGCACAAGCCCAAATGAAGATGGAGTGCATTTGGTTGACACCAAACATTCAAACTAGTGCTGTCAGTTAAACGCGTTATTAACGGCGTTAACGCAAACCAATTTTAACGGCGTTAATTTTTTTATCGCGTGATTAACGCAATTTCTTATTTTTATTTTTATTTTTTCAAAACAAAGAAGCAGCAGCCTGACTGCTATGTTCAAGGCAGTATGTTTCTATGTTCATCTTTTAATTGCACTATAGGCTTTTTTTTTGTATTGTCCTGTTTTGATCAGTATATGCCAATGTTGTTATCAATAAAAAAACATTTGCACAAGGCAAGCCGATGCACTTCTCCATGTTGATAAGAGCATTAAAATTAGAACAATTAATGGGACGAAGACATCAAGGGATATTTAGCATAGAAAAAAGATTTGCGATTAATCGTGAGTTAACTATGACATTAATGCGATTAATTAAATAATTAAATATTTTAATCGCTTGACAGCACTAATTCAAACCCATTGAAAAGTCCATCGCATTGAAAACGAACTGCCAAACTGCCCTAAACCAGTTCTTCCCATTGTCCTCTGAATGTCACTGTTATGGGCGAGGGGGGGGGGGGGGGGGGGGGGGGTGTCTGGAACAGGAGACTGTCTGACAGGTAGGAGGATAGAAGTTTTGACAGAGAGACCAAAACAGAATAAAAAGAGACAGACACGCCACAACAGGAGAAACTAAGGAGAAAATGCTTCAAAGCATTCATCCTAAAAACGAACTAAAATGCAGATGGGAGGTTAAAAATAAAGACTGAGGAGCGGGATTAACTAGGTCGTTCAGGGGATGAAAAAGTGAGCCAATGTTTATTCCAAGCCAACAAGCCGCAGCATATCTCTGTGAGAGTTCCTCTGTACAGTCTTTTTGCAGCTGTGTCCTGCTGCCCATGGTGGCTGTTATTATGACCTCCTGCTGTTCACCACAGTCCTGTTGTTTCTCAACCCACAGATAGAGACATCATCTGTCTATCCGCCCATCTATCTGTTTCAATCCCCTCGGTCTCTCGATGTGTATCCCTCTGTCTCACTCATCCCCCTGTCACTTTCTCTCTCTCGCCCCTCTCTCCCTCCCTCTCGAGTGCTGGAACCGTTTCTTCTTACTGAATGTCAATCAAAAATGAAACTCATAACAATACTTATGAATAAGTTAGATGTGTTCTATCTGAACTGAAGTTCAGAAATAAAAAAAAAGAAACACTCAGGAAATGCCATATTTGAATCTTGGATACTCTTGGATACTACTCTATAGATAGGTAGGTAGATAGATAGATAGATAGATAGATAGATAGATAGATAGATAGATAGATAGATAGACAGACAGACAGACAGACAGACAGACAGACAGACAGACAGACAGACAGACAGACAGACAGACAGACAGACAGACAGACAGACAGACAGACAGACAGACAGACAGACAGACAGACAGACAGACAGACAGACAGACAGACAGACAGACAGACAGACAGACAGACAGACAGACAGACAGACAGACGGATAGACGGATAGACGGATCGATGGATAGATAGATAGATAGATAGATAGATAGATAGATCCTTTAACAATACTTTACAGGAAATTACAGTGCCACAGCAGCTTTAAGACAGTATTAACACCACAGGTTTCGTCAGATAGCTTCCATACTTAATCAGTTAAAACACAATAAATAAATAGCCAACCGTAGAAGCGTGAGAGAAGCCCATGGTGTCCCACTTGACACTTGACACTCCAAACAGATTCAGCATGACAATGCAGCAAGCCGTTTCCCCATGACAGGAAGTTGCATGGCAAATCTGTGCATGCCGAGCGGTGTGGACGCCCGCTATCACAAGACGATGGCAGCCGGCCGCGTTCCACATCGACAGAGAAACCGATGCATCATTTCACCACGAGAAACAGCTGTGTAATGCAAATACGGTTAAACTGAGCCAGGCATGACGGCTGTCACAAGACCCCCAGGGATGTTGTTAAACACGCGTTTTAAAATGTCATAACCTTGCTTAGAAGCTCATAACCTCGTGAATAATGAAGTACTTGAAATCACCGGCTATAGCAAAAGGTCACAGTGGACAATAAAGTTGTTAATTTGAAAATCACGTCAACAATTGCCCTTTTAATGGTAATTGTGGACTGGACTGTATATATCGTACATGATACATAATTCCTATGTAATATATAAGTTATACTAATCGTATCGCTCCAATATAGATAGTATATTTACTGTATTTTCTGGATATTTTTTGTTCTTTTTTAATTGTTATTACTACTCTCTGCTTTCTGCTGTACTTTCTGAATTAATTTCACTTATGGGATCATCAATGGGACACTACTATATGTAAGGCACCCAAAAAGTTCCTAGACAGAAACTGATTCCATTAGACTGAAAATCCGAATCCTGGAGAGTGTTCCTGTGACTGGTTTTGTAACAGATCCACTGATGCATAAGGCTATCTCGCCACCCGGCTTGCCACTAGAATATCAAATTAGTTTCCGCTAACAACTGTGACTAAAGCAATCTGGTGCAGCCCACACACTGTTAGCTTTAGAAGGAGTCTACTTGTCTGACAAGGCTACGAGCTTGTTTGGGATTTAGCCACTTTAGAAAGTTATGGGAGGTGTAGTATTGTTGTAGGACAACCAATCTTTGTGTTTCATATCGTTGTTCTTCTTTAATTGCATGCGTTTATGATTGAAAACAATTAGACAAAGGATTATATCACCACAACAGAACTTCTGCATTGCATAACATGCTTTGCCATGTCATCAGATTGTCATCAGGGATTCAAATTAGCCACTCATGTATTAACATTATGAAGGACAAATTCACTGACATATTCTCTTGATCACCCCTGGCAGGGAAACACACACCATATGATGCTTTGGAGTAAATGGATGGCATTTGATCCTTAAATTGTTTTAACACTTTTAAATTGCCATTTCACACTTCTGACCTACACATATGGTTCACATGGAAAATGAAAAGCAGTATGAAATCAATGCTTCAGTGATGGACGGTGTGTCCAAACCATCTTACTTTCCCACACATTCCCACACATTGTCACACATTGTCACCCATTTCCACACATCTTCGAGGTTATTGAGTGCAAGATGGGCAGAAGGTAGAAGCTTCTGCCTCTGTCCCAGTGTGCGTAGAGTGTAGCGGACTTACTGAAGGCGGCCACGGCCAGGATCAGCGTGACCACGATGGACACCCAGGAGACCCACAGGGTTTTCTTCCGGTAGCTCTGGGCCTCGTGTGGCTTCAGGCGAGTGCTGCTCTCCAGGAGGCCTGCAGACAAGAGGTTAACCCCCTATAAGTGAGGACCGTGTCATCCTTTCACATCCCCCTCAGTATGGTCTCTAGAGAGGCGTGAATGTTCTTGTGTGCTGGGAGATTTCTGAGGGAGCGGTAGTTGGGTCCCATGGACGCTTTGGAATTGAGGGGAAGAGGCCAAAACGGAAAAAAAACGTATCGATTGAGGTTTTGAACGATTTTTTCGGACTTTAAAATGAACCAATGGTCTATTGAGTTTCTCATTCAGAACTTATTCTGTATTGAGTACACTTGATTATGGTAGGAGTCTATGCCTTCATGCATAACAACGAACTAGGTGTCAAACACCGTAACCCACACCATCCTGTTCCTCTTTTCATCTCTATGGCAGCATACTTTATACTCTTTTACATGTGAGGCAAAATTTGCCATGCAATATATATGTGTGTGTGTGTGTGTGTGTGTGTGTGTGTGTGTGTGTGTGTGTGTGTGTGTGTGTGTGTGTGTGTGTGTGTGTGTGTGTGTGTGTGTGCGCGCGTGCGCGTGTGCGTGCGTGTGCGTGTGTGTGTGCGTGTGTGCGTATCAAGCCCATGCTTTGTCTGCCAGGGATCATGTGAGCAGAGTGAGCGCAACATTCTTCTGTGGCACTCTACACTCTACACACACACACACACACACACACACACACACACACACACACACACACACACACACACACACACACACACACACACACACACACACACACACACCCACACACACACACACACACACACACACACACACACACACACACACACACACACCACACACAAACTCACACACATTACATACAGATGCTTACTCTTCCTCTCCCTCCCAACCGCTCAATCCACACACACATGCAGTGTCTGGTAATAGCTATTTAAACACCAGAGAAGGCAAATCATTGTTAGAATCATGAAATTCATCATGTCACTTCCCTCGGCGTCAACGAGGCAGCACGACATTCATGCAATCATGGAGTAACGCCATATTCATGTAATACCCCATAAGCAGGTGCATGCTGTGTCTTTGAACTCTGAAGTGACCTGAATATTATCTAGGACTACGGAATGCCAAGGGTTGGCTATCATGTTCCACGGACCATGTCCACAAACACATGCTGAAGTAGTCTGAACTACAAGCCGTGGTTGGCTTGAGATCTGACCGCTAGATACGATTTGAATGTCTGAGCTTGTTTGGATAAATGAAAGGGTTTAGCCCCATGTTTGCAGTGGACGTCTACGCACCGTTGCCACCTGTCTTGTATTTATTGACATACCTAAAATATTTTACTGTGTGTTCATTCTGGAAAGCTTATTTCAGTAGATTTAGTTAGAAAAGCGCTTTACAAGTTTAATAATGGACTATTCATTTGATTTATTAGTATTATTAGTTTAGTAGTAGTATTATAAAAACAGCACTCAATTCTAAATGTCAATCCGTTTGTAATGCGTTTTACGATACTTTAGGGAACACATAGATAATGACTACAAATAGGCCTAAACAAAGTTAATATATAGTCGTCATGCTACCATATTTAAGTTGTAGGACCATAGGCTAAAACAAAATCACCTTTTACCTTAACGTAAGCATTCATTCTGGACAACAACAACCAAGCACCATATTTCAGTTACCTTCTTCCTCCACACTCTCCGTTATTTTCATCTCATGTCCGGAGCTGAACTGGTCGGGCAGGCTGGTTCTCTTGGGCTGGTGCTGGTAGTTGTGGACCAGCCCGCCAGGGTGGCACTGACCGTTCCGCACTGGAGTGGAAGAGGGGTCCACAAAGCTGGTGTCGGGTATCGGGTAGGAAGAATCCGGAGTCTTCGGGTCCGTCATGGTGCCCAAGTTTTTTTAGACAAAAGTGAAGGTTTTAAAATAAAGTCCAAACTGTTTTCTTTTCAAAATGTTCCGGCTGTTTCAGCAGCCATTCAGCACCAGGATGGATGCCCACCTGTGTTGGTTCGCGGCGCACGGGACGCACGCAGTGCACGGGAGGAGACGGAGATGGGATGTGGAGAGAGCGAGAGAGGAGGTGGAGGAGGTGGGCCGTTTGTGTTATCTATCCCAGCATCATCAGCAGCAGTAGAGCGATAACGGTCCTCCTTCTCCTCTTCGACGTCGAGCCACACACGCGAACGCACTAAAGCAGAAGCTCTTAAATAGCGGGAACAGTTTTCAGGAACTGGAATGAAAAGTAAAGTAGAGGGGTGAGGGGACGCCCACTGTTCACGGAGGCAGATGAGATGCCGCTGTGCGATAGCACTGAGATCCTGTGTGGGCTTAGCAGGCGGTACCGGTAAGTCCTCCTCCTCCTCCTCCCCCTCCTTCCTCCTCCTCCTCCTCCTCCCCTACCTCCTCCCAGACACACCCCAAGGTTGACCGTGGGTAATAGGAGGGGACGTTTTCTACTGTTACCTGGAGCACGCTCGTCTAATTGGCTCCCGTGCTGCGATGGAAAAAGTTGCCTGTTGTTCCTTTTAATGGTTTCATTATGGAAAAAACATCAGCCAGAAACAGCCTCTCTCTCTCTCTCTCTCTCTCTCTCTCTCTCTCTCTCTCTCTCTCTCTCTCTCTCTCTCTCTCTCTCTCTCTCTCTCTCTCTCTCTCTCTCTCTCTCTCTCTCGATGTTTACCTTTCATAGACTGTGCGCGCAATCACACACGCACGCTCGCGCACACATACGAACACACACACACACACACGCGCGCACACACGCTCAGTACAGCTTGTTCACTCAGATTAATACTTGCAGCGCCGTAGTGACACCCCCGCGGAGTCAGAGGAAACTGCTGGTCCGGACGCAGTCCCCCAGAGGTCCTGAAGAACTGCAATCTCGTCGACGACATCATCCTGGAGATCTGCAGCCTATAGCTCTAATGGAAAACAACAAGCCCGATATTCTGTCTCTCTCTTTAACATCACCCTTGTTCTTAAATCTGGAGTGCTCTCGAAGCCAGACTACCAAAGTGGCATCAGTCTGACATGTATCATTGCAAAGATTTTACAACCGTATACTGAACAGGATATAGAGGGCACTAAAAACCCTCTCTTGAGAGAGAATCAACATGGCTCTAAAGAGGGGGGAACCACCATATCCCATATCTTAGTCTTAAAGAGGATCATCCAGGAGGTGAAAAAGTACAACCTGACAGCGGTGCTTTATTTTATTGACGTGATGATGGCGTGATGAGGATTTTGACATCCTAGCAGGGGTTTTGCAAGGAGACCCCCCCCCCCCCACGCCCGCGCTTCCTCTTCCTTATAGTCTTGAACTACGCACTCAGGCAAGCCATCAGGAGTGGAGGAGAGCTGGCTTCACTATGACACCCATAAGGTCTAGCAGATGCCCTGCCATAGTCCTCGAGGACCTGGGCTGTGTGTGCCAAGGTTGGTTGTAGGCTTAATGCCGAGAAAACCAAGGCAATCACCTGCAGAACCCTCTTCCTCAACATCTACCTCTGATGACAGCAGCCCTTGCTCTGAAGCAGGGGTCACCAGCCTTTCATGGGTACTGAGTCGTACGAAGTTTGATACACTCTTCTGAAATTAGGAAATTGCTCAGTTTTCCTTTAGTTATATATGATTATTAATGATTCATGATACTCTTGTGAAGACAGTGATCATGTTAATGATTGATTTCTCAAAATAATTGTAAACAATGACTTAAAAAAGGTGGGGAAGAGTTGTTCAAGAATGAGTTGTGCTATTTTTAAAACATGCCTGGGAGCGCCTTATATGGTCCTTGCGGGCGCCCTGGTGCCCGCGGGCGCCGTGTCGGTGACCCCTGCTCTGAAGGAAGGCAAGTAGGCCTACCTGGGCTCATGGGTGAACTCACCAGAGCGAGACCTTAAGGTGAGGGAGGCGCTCGCTCACAGGGACCTGAATGGCACAGGCAGGGTATGGAACTCCAACGGTTCCAAAGGTGCTTCATATGATATTCTGAACATTATATAACAGCAAACAAACTACAAATGCTGTTTACGGGCCTTTGCTAAACCTAGGGGTGCCCACACTTTTTCGGCCTGCGAGCTACTTTCAAAATGACCAGGTCAAAATTATCCGTTAAAAAAATGCTAAACATATATTTATATATAGATACTGTGTACAAACTCTCTTAACTTGCACTGAAAGGAGTCAGCCAGGGTTACATGATCCGGACAGTAGCGGCTGGTGACTGTCAGTGATGTTGGAACGGTATTTGGACTTACTAATCTTCATGTGAGAAAAGGCTAAATAAGTAAAGCCAAATATGCAGTCCTCTTGTTACTTGTCCTTTTTGAGTAAGTTCCTAAATTGTCCATGGGCCCTGGACTTAAGTTCAATATCAGCTTGTATTGAGTATTTTCTTATTTTATTTTTTTGGAATGTCACTTGATCTATCCGCGCTACTTTTGCGATCGATCGGTCGATTGCATCAACTCATTGGTCAACCCTGCGCTGATAGTAATGACCACATGGGGCCCCCTTGGGGAGGTTTTCAACTTGTTGTCGTTGAAATTGTCCTGGGAGGGAGACGCAATCACTGCAGCTCGTGAGTCATTGCTGTGGGTAAAAGTAAAGTCAATTTTGTCGACCCTTGGGGGCCCCCTGGCGGCCCGGGGCCCCAAGCAGTTACCTGCCTTGCCTGTTCACAAGCTGTGCGGCTCCTACTTTAATATATCTCTGTTAAGGTACACCCATAGATCATAGAGGAATGAAGATTGATATCCATACTCATGTTCTGCCCAGGGAGTGGCCCGATTTGAAGGAGGTATGGGTGGACACCACATTAACACACTAATAGCATACCAAAAGCGCTCCGTCTAATTGCGCACCGTTGCCACTGTGGTGGTGTGGTCGCCGTCTTTGATAGGCTACGATAACTGAAACGTTGATTATAATAGCATCTTTAACACCTGCGTATAAGGATGTTATATTTAACTGGAATGCTATTATTTTTACTCTACATTTTGCTATTCCCTTGGTGCTGTATGTCTGGTTAGCTGTTAAACTTTGATCCTGGTATATGACTCCTGTCCGCTCTGTCAATATGCAAGCCACTCGTTAATGATTTGCGCTGCTCCGTATGCACACCCGCTCCTCACTGGGCATTATTATTCCTATTACTAGTGGAAAAGTCCCACTGGGATTCGCAATGGTTTTGTGTCATTATGACTGTCCTTTTTATATATAGGCTACGGTATACATTTAGTTTTATCAGATAATTATTTGATCAATGAAGCCTCGGATTCAAACCTGCGTCATTCATTGAATGCTGTATTTTGTTGAATAATAAAGTTACATAAACTTGGCAAATAATGCCACACAAAAAAAAGACATCATTAAATTAATAAAAAAAATAAAACAGGATATCTTCAACGAGCCTACAGTTCCTATAGTTAAATTGTTAAATTGCATTATAGGTTTAATAAAAGTATTAATCATTTTAGGAATATTCACACAACAGGTGCTTCTAACCAATGAGGATAAAGCTTGACCTGGATGTAGAATAAATGTCTGAATAGCTGAAGCTAGGATTGTTCCACCATGAAGGCCGAACGCAAACATTGCTTAACCAAACTCTCAAAGTCAGCATTGGTTAATGTCAAACCAGTAAAATGTGATTTTATTCAGAAAATTCTCTGTGTCAACACTGGGGATTGTTAGACAACCATGACACATACGACTCTTCAGTACAATGTTTTCATGTCTTTCAGAGGTATGGATACGATGGATTCGTCCAGCTCCACCACCACTGCAAGGTATCCGTGTGTGTGTGTGTGTGTGTGTGTGTGTGTGTGTGTGTGTGTGTGTGTGTGTGTGTGTGTGTGTGTGTGTGTGTGTGTGTGTGTGTGTGTGTGTGTGTGTGTGTGTGTGTGCGTGCGTGCGTGTGTGTGAGTGCGTGCGTGCGTGCGTGCGTGTGTGTGCGTGTGTGTCTGTGGGTGTGAATTTGTGTGTGTAGGCATGTATGTGTGCGCAGCAGTGTGCGTGGCTGCTTGTTTGTGTGAAATGTGTGGGTTTGCGTGTGAGCCTGTGTGCATTTACCCGTGAGCAATCATCGGTGTGTGTGACATTTGGGGGTACGCAGCAGGATTTCCGCATCCCCTCCCACCATTAGGAGTCCTGTGCGTAGGAGCAGCTGCAGGTCTCCACAGGGTGCCTCTGTGTGCGGCCGGAGTCTCACCTTGAACTGCGGAACAGAGCTAGGCTCTTTGTAAAGAATTTCATTTCTCACCTCAGAGAAGACAATTAACGGTTTGCAAGGAGAGAGAAAGAAAGAGCGACAATCTGCCGCCACCTTGTGGTTGAATGTAGATTTTTTGTTAAACTCAAGCTGGAGCATCAGGGGAAATAAGGAATAGGAGAATAAAAATTCATTCGCCAAGGTTGCCTTGTTTGGAAAAACTTCACATAAGGAATATGGAACAAAAAATAAATAAATATAGCTCTGGTGTCTACTTTGTACTCTTCCTCTCAGGGTGAAGCAGACATGATGAAGGGGGACAAGCTGTTCCGAGTGATCCAGGAAAACTGTTGGGACGCAGACGCTCGGATACGAGACATGGATAAGCATGGTGCACAACTGAATTATCTGGTTACAAAATATTTCCGTAAACATTAATGACATTCAAGACATGAATTAATGTCTCAAATATCATTAATTGCCTTTGATTACGAACAAAAAATATTATCCTGATCTTGCGTGTTCACGTTCTAAAAAATAAGTTTGAGAGAGGTTCACTCTCAAACTTCATCTGGATGGTCTCACGTGGCCAATCACTTAAGCGTTAATAATACAGTTTACCCAATAGATGTCGCTGCTCGGTTACTTACTGTTTGTCCACTAAAGTGTCACTGTTTAGTTAATAATGCAGTTTGTCCACCAGGTGTCACTGTTCAGGCTCTTTCAACGGTTCCTGTGATGTTCAGTTATTGGGTGAGCAGCGTTCTTTAATAGCCATAATAGTAATCCTGTTATGGAATTTCAAATGCAATGATTTAACAGCTCTCATACATAACCCTCCAGATCCTTGTTTGCAAGTTAAAAAAAATAAAGATCACTAATTAGTATTCTCTACCTAATGAAAGTCCAACATAGGGAGGAAAAAAAGTCCTTGTATGTTCAACCTCGCAATAAAGCCTTTACTGATTCTGTTTCTGATGTTGAACCGCAGGCGAAGCCCCATGACACCCACGACCTGTGTGTCCTCCTAAACAACGACCTGGCTCAGAAGGTGAGCAGCAACCCCAGGAGGTTTGTGGGTCTGGGGACCCTGCCCATGCAGGCCCCGGACCTGGCCGTTCTGGAGATGAAGCGCTGCGTGAAGGACCTGGGCTTCCCCGGAGTCCAGATCGGATCACACGTCAACTCCTGGGACCTCAACGCCCCGGAGCTCTTCCCTTTCTATGCAGTGAGCCGCTCTGACATCAGTAGCTGAAAGAACTAGTCCAAAAATAGTTAACTAGATTAACTAAAGATGCATAGATCTATGGGCTACGCCTGGTTACCATGGTAATTGTATGTTTGTGGTTTACCCCCCCCCCCCCCCCCTCCCCCACCTTCCCCCAAGGCAGCGGAGGAGCTGAACTGCTCCCTGTTCGTCCATCCCTGGGACATGCAGACGGACGGGAGGATGGCCAAGTACTGGCTGCCCTGGCTGGTGGGTGAGTACTGGGGGCGCTGGACACCTGAGACCTCAGTCACACCTGTGCAGCAGCACCCATCTGCTCACAATAGAGTCGCTAAACAAGTGAGCTAATGGCTACTGTAACGCCCAGGGCCTGTTTCTCCCACAGACAGAGGGGGGGAATGGACGATGTCTGACATGTGTTGTGTGTGTCTGTCTGTCCAGGCATGCCCTCTGAGACCGCTGTGGCGATATGTTCCATGATATTCGGGGGAGTTTTTGAGAAGTTCCCCAAGCTCAAGGTCTGCTTCGCTCATGGAGGTACGATGAGGACTTGAGGAATCCTAAAAGTTCAGTAACATGAAGGATTTCCATTTTTTATTTGCATTAAGGTAAACAAGACATTATGAACATTTGTAGGCTGTAGGAAAAAATATGTGTGTGTGTGTGTGTGTGTGTGTGTGTGTGTGTGTGTGTGTGTGTGTGTGTGTGTGTGTGTGTGTGTGTGTGTGTGTGTGTGTGTGTGTGTGTGTGTGTGTGTGTGTGTGTGTGTGTGTGTGTGTGTGTGTGAATGCGTGTGTTTGTGTGCCATGTGCATGTGTCTACTTGCATGCATGTGTGTGTGTGTGTGTGTGTGTGTGTGTGTGTGTGTGTGTGTGTGTGTGTGTGTGTGTGTGTGTGTGTGTGTGTGTGTGTGTGTGGGGGTGCATATCATATACAGGTGGTTCCTTCCCTTTTACGGTGGGCAGAATCCAACATGGCCACACAGTGCGCCCTGACCTGTGTGCCGTCGACAACAATTGTAGCCCTCGCAAATACCTGGGCTCCTTCTACACCGACTCCCTCGTGCACGACCCCCTCGCGCTCAAGCTGCTGCTGGAAGTCATCGGAAAAGTAACGCTGATTGTTTGCCTATTTCATAGTAGGGCTTTGGAGATGAACACGCCATTCCGTTCTCTGTGTTTTTAGGCACAGCGGTCACCCTGGGTAATACAAGCTACGACCGGCAGCTAACACACAGCAAGTCAGTCACCCTGAATACCTTGTGTTGTTTCCCCCATCAGGACAAGGTGATGCTGGGTACAGACTATCCCTTCCCCCTGGGGGAACTGGAGCCTGGTTCTCTGATCGAATCGATGGATGAATTAGACAACACATTAAAGGTGATGGATCTCACGTAGCAACAACAAGATTCTCTTCTAACACTGAATACCAATAACAAGTACAGAGTAGTAATAGAATAGTAATAGTATAGTTTAGCATAGTGTAGCGTAGTACTGTAAAGTAATAGCAATAGTATATATGTGTATAGTATGGTACAGTACAGTATATTATAGTATAGTGAATTATATTATAGTAACAGTTTAGTAGCAACAGCATAGTACAGTCATAGAATAGTGTAGCGTATAGTACAGAAGAGTAAAGTACAGTAACAGAAGCTTATTTCATTTTTTTTTTAAGTGATAAACGTTGATTATTCTTTATTTGGATGGCTAGCTTCCTACTTAGTATTGTAACATGTCACCTACTAGAACTGATCATAAACACAGTCATCATAGAAATACAAGTTTCTCTTTAGTTTGAGAATTAGATATTCTTTGCATTAGATAACAGTTTTAGTTGGTTTACAACACTTGGTTTACAACACTGTTTTTTATGAACAATTTTCGTTTTTCTAATAGGCCTATTGTTTTCCATTACAGGATAAACTTCTTTCTGGAAATGCACTGGATTTTTTGGGCATCAAAAGAGAACAGTTTGAATCAATTAAAAGCTGAAGCACTCAATCGGACCCGTCATATCTTTCAATAAACGTATTGCTTTATTTGGGATGTCCTTGCCCTATTTTTTCATCCCCAATTATGCTCTTGAAATAGAGACTTAAGTTCAGGTCTATATCTGTTTGATAGACTATATGAATAAGTATTGAGTTTGAGAAGTTGAAGCCTATAATGTGTTTATTGACTGCAAACACAAGAGTTATTGACTGATGGGGGGCTATCAAAAATGATTTGTGATTAATATGAAAAAGAATATGACAATAATGAACCAACACATACATTTTCTTGGCAAAAAGATACGGCCTAGACGTCTCTAACCCTCTTTTTTATTTGTATTTCACATGAAAATAAAGATTTGTTTTCTATCTTCTTTAATTTATTATAACACAAATTAGATTAAGATTATGATATTCTTGTCTTGATCAGGACTCCCTGGAAGAAGAGATACTGTATCTCAATCTTCTAGACAATATATATATATATATATATATATATATATATATATATATATATAAAATAAGATAAGTTAACCTTTATTTATCCCTTTTTAGGGGGAAATTCTTCACTGCTGTGCTGGGTTCACAGAGGTCCACGCACGGGGCACACACATGGGGGCACACAGGTGTGGGTGTCAGATTGACTCGGCTGCCAGATCGACTCGGGTCCTAGATGCGCAATAATGACGCACTGCCTGTAAACGCTGTCTTTTAAATGCGCATGCGCGTTTCATTCATTCCCATGTTATTAACGATCTCCTTTTGTTTTCTAATCTATGAATAATAATCGAATGTACAAATTATTGTTGCCTATACTTGGGTTATAGATAAAAGAAGAATCGTTAACTCCATTCACTGAACGGGGCGATCCACTTTATTTCCAGCGCTCCCAACACAGAGTCAAAACAGCTACCCACACGCAGACACTTCCGTTCTCCTCCTTCAGAATAAGAGTCCCTAACAGGAACTGGGTTACATATGCATTCATCAGTGCTTTTAGACGTGTTTCCAATGGCTATGTTGTGCGAATGAACGGGCTGCGTTCAATGAAATCAAAACCAAAACGGATTGAGCCTTCTTTTTATGTCCTTGATTGAGCCCCGTTTATAAACAACCCTTCCGGGTTTGTCCGTTGGCTTGTGTCGATGCGTCAAGTGTCGATACGTCATCTGTAAGCGCAGGACGCCGAGTCGATCTGACACCCACACCGGCACTCCCGGAGCAGTGGGCTGCCTGTACCAGTCCTGTACCAGTCCAACTCCTTAACCAGCATGCCACGGATGCCCCCTTATCCAGGGCTCAACAATAAGGATTGCCCGACGTCCCGGGGCAAGTAAAACGCCACGTCGGGCAAGTAACTATGACAACCCGCTTGCTCGTTCAGGCAAGTGGAGGACTCGATGCAAAAAAAAGAAAAAAAAAAAAAATTGGAACTTTCTTTTTTTACGATCATCGATAAAGTTATTATGTTGCCCCCTCTCCTTGCCCTCGTCGGATAATGCTTGGAATGCTTGGTGTACTATTTGATTTTATTTGAATGTCGCTTCGGCCAATCAAATTCGAGATTGCGAGACTCCGGGCAGGTAACGGGCACGCCGCAGTCAGTTGATGAGGAGATGGCTGCGTACGAGCTCAAGCATAAGCAAACTTTTCAAGCATCCTGGAAGAAGGAGTGCCCCTGGGTTATACTCAAGGATGTGGAGGAATCACCAACTATGTTCTTCGAGGTTTGCCTTAAGTTCCCGTCAACGGTGGATAAAAGCGGTTCGTTTTTTAAAGGAACGTCATCTTTCAGAAAGTGTGAGTGAGTGTCACGATAAGAGCAAGCAGCATCTTGCTTGCATGGCATCCTCTGGTGCCTTGCCGGTTCTTTTTACTAAACAGAACGCAGAGGCAAATGTGGTTATCACAAAGCTGATAATATAAAGATAAAATATAACAATTTACCTGAATCTGTCGTTATTTTTTACCACTAATACATTTTTTTTTTATATTTCGGGCCAGTGAAAATTTACTTCGGGCAAGTAGAATTCAGACCACTGGCCCGACCGGGCAAGTGGAAAAAAACCTTAGCGTTGAGCCCTGCTTATCTATATATTCTAGCATGTATCAATCCTTAATGTGCATACTTTTCAAGCCTCAAGTGGGAGAAAAAATAAATGGCGCTACAAGAGGGCTGAAAGCCTTCTTATTTTAGGTAGTGTGGCCAAATTATGTATTTTTTCATGAGGCCCTAAATCTCTGGTGGCTCCCCTGGCACTGCTCGTTGCTGTGATGTGAGACTGGGAATACGTGTCATATTGACGTTGTATACGTTTTAGTAGATATAATCAGATAATACTACTAATAATAGTAAAATTACAAATAAAAGTTGTGCTACTTCGAATAAAAAATAATGGAAACCTGTCGGTGGTTTCCTGTGCGACGTCATCACAACGTCACCTCCGGTTTCTCGCCCCCCCTCCTGCCCCCTCCTACGTCCTGCGGAGCTGAAGCCATGGCGGCGTGCCGGGGATCCTCGTCCACTAAGTGGTTTCTAACCCGGGAGCAGCTCGACAACACCCCGTCCCGTCGGTGCGGGGTCGAACCGGACCGGGAGCTATCATATCGGCAACAAGCGGCCACTCTGATCCAGGACATGGGCCAGAGACTCAACGTGTATCCTCTTATAAACAAACCCCAAGCAGCTTCTGCTGCTACTACTACTGCTGCTGCTACTACTAATGGCGCTCTCGTGTCAACTCTGTCTGTACATGGTAGAGCATTTATACGAAAGTCGAGTGTTGTTTCTGTTTTAGAATATTATTTAATAGTATTTTACGTGTCGGTTTGCCTTTGCTTTATCTTCGCCGTATTTTTGACTTCCCTTGTTTTGGCTTGGTTAGCCGAGGGCCAGGCATGCGTCTGCTACTGCTGCTACTGTATGTATAATCATTACTAGTTATTCAAGCGAATGAATTGCTTTTTATTTGACTAGAGAATGTCTGGCAATCGCTATTAAGAGACGGAAAACGCACATAGTTTAAAGGTGGTCATGTTTTTACTTTCCAACCATCATCTGTCAAAGCATGGTTCACATCACATGTAGGCTAACGTTACTTTGAGTCGCAGCCCAAAACAGACGCAGGTGAACAATCGTAGCGTACAATCCAAATGTGAGTAGCTTAAACAAAAAGGTCAGAATAAGCAACTTTCTAACACTACAACTTGATAGAGTGCAGACTGAGTTTGTTGTGGATTCTCCTTTTACTGAGTGATTACAATCTTAAGCTATCATTAACCAAAACTCATAATTTTCCTTGACCTCCCATCCCAGCTCCCAATTAACTATAAATACAGCTATTGTTTACATGCATAGGTTTTACATCCACCACTCATTCACCAAGTTCCACAGAAATGTAAGTCTCCAAATCAACCACATATCTTGTCTGTCTTGTGGACCATAACAATTTAATCTTTTTATGATTCATTTATAAATGTAACATTGTATTCTTCACAGATCATATCTCCAACGGCGTTATTTTTGGCTGCGAAAGTGGAAGAGCAGCCGAGAAAGCTAGAGCATGTGATTAAAGTGTCACACGCGTGCCTAAACCCACAGGAAGCGCCGCTTGACTCCAAGAGTAACGTAAGTTTAGGCAATTTCAGGGTATCCACGCTTCTTTTATTATTATTCTTTCCTCTCTCGTTTCTTCCATTTGGCCACAGGAAAGGCTAAAGTCTTGCTTTGCCTGTTCCCGGCTGTACACCAAGCATCCACACCAGTATTTCCCAACCAGTTTTGGCCTGCGATTCAATTTTTAGGTCAGGAAAACCCTTTGTGGTGCATCGGCTTCCCCGCACAGTGTTTTACCCCGCCAGCATCTACCCTTAATATCAATGTCACAGTTAAGTAGTTGGTAGTCTTGGCTCAGGGGGTACTCAGTAGACGGTTATCTAAGGGTACCTTGAACCCTAAATGGCATTAGTAGCGTTTCACCCATAGTTTGGGAAACGCTACTCCCCACCCACTAGACTAGAGCGACTCTTGTTAAGGGGTTAGGTGTGAGGGTAAGGACTAATAGACTCATTACAGCTGTGATGTAATGGTTGTCTATCAAACTTCAGGCCTACCTCCAGCAAGCTCAAGAGCTGGTGCTTCTTGAAACCATAGTGCTGCAGACCCTTGGTGAGTAACCGAGTGACTGGAGAGCGAGAGAGAGCAAGAGAGAGACCCTGCCTAATCACAGTCATTGAGCGTGTGGTTGATATGATGATTGACCACTGTTGGTGTATTGATGGAAGAACGCTGAATTGACGTAATGTTTTCCTGCGGTGGGTCTGCTGGGCTGCCACCGTCCCAGCACCATGTGTTTGTTCATTGAGTAATGTAAAGGTGACACGTCCTTCTTCCCAAGGGCCCATGGGCACAGGGATTAGCTTCCAAACACTCCATAATTTGGCACGAAGTCTCCCAAACAATATTTGGAAACGTTTAACTGCCATTTGTTTTAAGCGCGGAAACTGTGCTTAAAACGTCTGTTCTTTTTGACAAATCCCATCATTGTATTCTAAGAAACATTCTAATCGGGTTGGAAAAAAGTTTTAATACAATTCATTATGATTGGGTTCCCCTGTCAAATAGAACGACCTGTCACCTCCTTGCTGTGCTTGTGTTCAACTCACCTCTGATGTATTTTCTTTCAGGCTTTGAAATTACTATTGAGCACCCACACACAGATGTGGTGAAATGTTCCCAGCTTGTGCGAGGTAGAGGCTTCCTTCCTTTGATCTGTACAACCTCTGTGTGACCCCTGACCTCGCCTGTCCCACCTTCAGACACGAGTAGGGGCGGGGAAGGGGGTGATGTAATGTTTGCATATCCCCGTGCGCACGCACACACGTTCTATTGACAAACGGTTGAAGGCCATTGTTGTTCTCATTGGGCGGCATGACGTTGCAGCTTCATAGAGCCGCCTGGCTCCACAGAACAGATAGAGACGTGACCTTGCTATCAGTGCGTTTGCACAGTTGTAGTAAAGCAAAGTCTGTTTTGGATTATTTTCTCCAGACTGGGCTGTACCTGTACCTTGCAGTTTATTTGCAAGTCACCTTGGACAATAGTGTCTGCCAATTGTGGGCTCTATGTAGTTTATCTGGGGCTGATTTTATCTTATGTTGCTAAAAAAACAGTAAAGAAGCAATAGTCTATTGGTATTTTGTTATTTTTAGTGTTATTATTATATTTGTTTCACTACGAGCGGGGACAAATGCGATAGCTTTTAACAATTGGTCACAGAGTGTCTTAAATTCTCAACTGAAAAACATTTTTTGATATTAAAATGTTAAAAACGCAAACCTCACATGATTTATTACTTTCAGTATTATCTTAATATCATGGAAATAATTTTAAGGTAACCAATCAATCTTTTGTTACTGATAATTAAAACCATCATAATAACCAATTACTTGTTCCTTGACACAAAAGTAATTTCCCCTTTCTGTTTCTCTTTTTCTTCTCCTCTTCTCTCTGTCTGTCTCTCTTTCTCTATCTTCTTGCTCACAGCAAGCAAGGATCTGGCACAGACTTCCTATTTCATGGCTACCAACAGGTTGTTACCCTGCCCCCTCCTTGTTTGCACTGTGACTGCACACCATAGCTTCAAGTAATGCAGGGTACCCTCTCAGTGTCCAACCACCCCCTACTCGCTCTGGTGGCTCTCGGGACGCTGGCCTCCCCCCTTCCCACCTGCTCCCCTAGCCTCTCCGCCTGCTGCGCCTCCCACTTGTCCCCTGACGGGTCAGGGGGGGTGGTTCTGGTGGTGGTGGTGGTGGTGGTTAGTGTGACCGGGACCGGGACCACCGCGTTTAGGTGGGGGTTGGGGTGGGGGCTTGTGGCGTCGCCGGGCCCCAGTAGCGGTGCGGTGTATTGTACAAGGGGCCAGCCGTTGGCACGGATGGGGTTGAATGCAAGATGTGAAGTGTAGTGGTGCGCGTGACTCCCCCGTCTCCCCCCTGCTCTGTTGCGAACGAGTGCATATGTCTAAAGAGAGGGAGAGAGACACACACTTTGGTAGCCTGAATTACCCCTAACGATTACAGAGGTGTAAACTTGTCGTAGAGGCGCCTCCGGTAAGTACAGCCATCTTTGTATTCTTTTATTTTCATACATCATTATCTGTCCTTTTTAAGTATTTGTAGTTTGTAGTCTTTTTGTGTATTTTTCTTAACATGCTGTGTTTCTATCCCAGCAGTCATCATTCTGACATCAGAAATATTTTAGCTGTTCAGCTATAGCTCACTTAGGCAGATTAGGGACCCTTTAAGGACCTATAGTGATTCAATTAAGCCATTCAACTCCCCAGATGAACCCTTTCACCTACATTTTACTTTATCATTTGATAATAATAGGTGACCAACGTTTTTGTCTAATTGGAAATAAGTTTGGATAACATTCATATCTAGATATTAATATCTTGGATTTACAGCTCTGACTCTGGGTCCTTAAGGGGTTTGTTTCGGTTAAGTGTTTTAGGGAGAATTAGTTTTGAGTCACTGAAACCGGTTTTCTCAGTGTAAGATGTCTGGGTTTCATATAGATTTGCATCACACATGAACAAGAGAAGTGTTAGCTTTCAATGTCAAGCATACTTTCTGCACTACCGTAACCCGAAAAACTTAAGCTATGGTTGCCATCCAACGGCCATAAACGAAAAAGTTGGTTGTTGAAAAGCTGGTTGGTTACTGTCCTCCATTCGAATGCTTTGATTATTGCTGTTGGACATTTAATCCCTGAACCCTTGTTCAGAGTTCAGACTGGGATAGCTATCTATTAGCGATTAGGTTTGCGTTGACGGTAACAAATTAATTCCCACCCTTTTGTGACACTGGGATGGTCAACTCTTATTGAACTTTTATTTTAGCACATTGAGATCGTTGAATTGATATAAAGTGCGTTATAAATAAAATGTATTATTATTATTATTATTTTTAGATCAATCTTTGATTACTTGCGATATTTAACATGTTTAACATGAATATTGTGGCAGAAGGAGAGCCTTTTCTCATGAGTTCTGTGATTAACGGTGGATAAACTCTGTCCTCCTCGGTCATATAATCCCAAAAATAAATGTTTACACCTTAATCCACACTGTAATCGTCATGGAGTTGAGTCAGCTAAGCTTCACGAGACATCACATGACTTCTGGTTAGCTTGTCTTAATGAGGGATGTGATTTTTGGGTGAAAGGCCAGTTAGACGAAGTGTGTTGCTGTGTTACTGTCTGTGTTTACTGTCTGTGTTAGCTGGTGACTAACGATGTCTGCTCCCTCTCTGTTCCCTCCTCTGCTCTCTCCACATGTATGGCCACCTCTTGCCCCCCCCCCCCCCCGATTCACCCCGGGATATGATTGGAAACACCTACACACTCACTTGTTCACTCTCTCTCACTCACACCCCTAATCACACTCACATTCACTCTCACTCTCATACATCACTCTCGCTCTCTCCATCTTTTTGTCACTCTCTTCAATTCTCCCTCTCTCTCATCATTCTCGGCACCCCTCATGCCATTCTCCTCTCTCGCTGAAACACACACATTCCACACATTCTCCCCCTCTTCGGACACGCACACGCAGCCTCCACCTCACCACATTCTGCCTTCAGTACAAGCCCACAGTGATTGCGTGCGTGTGCATCCACCTGGCGTGCAAGTGGTCCAACTGGGAGATTCCCGTGTCCACGGATAGGAAGCACTGGTGGGAGTACGTGGACACGACGGTCACCCTGGAGCTGTTGGACGGTGAGGCTGCTGTCCCCCTCAAAGACTGATATAGGCCCGATACTACACATCGCTTTACAACGCTACTAATGCTACGGCCACACTGCACGCGTTACTCGCGTTAAGAAACGCGCATAACGCGCCTAACCTGACCCTGGATCATTGCGTGTCACAAAAATGGTTCAACGTGGTGCATGATAGAGCTTGGATCGGGTTAGATTAAATAATCTCGGATATAAATAACAATAATCGGGTTAAATAACTTCACATGGTGGGTCTGGTGTTTCCAGCATTCGTAGTGTTGATCTGCAGAGAAATAGTCTGCCAAAGACGTTGAGGTTGCTTAGCAACCAAAGACGCTGCCCATGCAAGTGAATGGAGCGTTCCCTCTTCGTCATAACTATCAAACCAAACATCCTTCACATTCACCGAGCGAACATTATGAAAGTAAAATGCACATTTCTCACAAAAAATGTTTACATAAACGCTTTTAATGGCGTAACTATGTTACTATTTCAATGCTTCTGTGTAAGCGTCGCTCGTTACTCTCTGCCAGTGACGTCGGGTCAACTCCACGCTGATTGGCTTGGAGCTTAAGCGTCACGCATAGGCGCGTCAAAAGTTCAAATTTTTTAACTCTGCGCGTTGGTGCGTTGGGCGCTTTAACGCGTCTAAACGCCTACACCAATGGTTCCCTATGCAAAAATGCCGATTTTCAACGCCTCTAACGTGCGTAACGCGTGCAGTGTGGCCGTACCTTAACCTGAAACTAAATCCTGGAGACCTATTTCCAAATGGAAATATTAAACCCAAAACTTGGAACCAGACACCAAACCTGTTTTTAAATTGTGTATTTTAATTATACTTCACAAGCATGAACAGTGATGATTGTTTTTTGTCCAAACCTTTCAAAGATTGATCAGACTCTTGCAGTGTTGCAGAAAAATTGACCATCTATTGGCGTCATCATGGTTCACTGTAAAAAAAAATGTTCACAGAGGTCAAAATGGCGACTGGGGTCAAAGTTATTTCAGTGATGCCGGCGATTCTAGGGTTCTCAGCTGGTTCTCAGCTAGGTTATCATGGCAACCGAGTGAGTGACTCATGTTTGTAACCATTATACCCTGAAGTAAAACAAAATGTAACTTCAAAAAAGAACGTGAACCACGTTTTAGAGTTAGGGCAGGGAGTCTGGTGGCTTTGAAACAGTAACAAGGTGCAGCACACTGCTCCAATCTAGTTGTAAGCCTTTGACAAATTCTACCAAACCACCTTGCCTATTCTTGAGAAATGTGGTGTTTCATCGTCATGTGTTCTTGTCTTCATGTGTTCACAGAGCTGACCCACGAGTTTCTGCAGATCCTGGAGAAGACGCCGAGCAGGTTAAAAAGAATCAGGAACTGGAGGGTAAGGGTCAGCACTTTTGTGTGAATAAAACCAAGCAGTAGCTCACGACAGGCTGTGGTATACGGTGAATATTTCACAGCTAAGGGGCTTTCTTCGGCCCCCACTGGAGCAGCAGCAGGAGGAGGAGGAGCCCTGTCCCTACAGATCTCCACCGCCACCTCCTCCCCCTCCGAAATGCTCGAAATAAATGAAGTCCTTCCGGCTGCCTGCGCATAGTGCAAGGCGGTTGCTGGGCAACGTACGCACACGCAGCGTACATTTTAGCGCCACTTTCTCTGGTCCCCAAGTTTGGCTTGCGAATAGCGGTTGAGCAGTTGTGGCCACTTAACGGCCATAATCTCTCTCGTGTCAAGACCTAGTAGACCATAGTTAGGCCACTCCTGAGGTCAAAGGTAACCTTTAAAGTTTTCCATCTGGTAACTAACGTAGTTTGTCAAAGTTTTCTTTTCTCAGACGTAGAGTGATACCGAATTGTGCAAAGGAGTTGGACGTCCCAGCCTGCGGTATATGGTTGTTGTTACGCCCCGGCTTCACCTTGAACTCTTTCTTTCACTCCAGGCGACGCAAGCTGCCAAGAAGCCCAAGGGAGACGGCTCCGCCGACGGCTCCTTCTCCGGACACTCCCTGGGAGAGTCCTCCCTGCTGGACACCTCCATGGGCGCCGCCTCCTCCTCCTCCTCCTCCAACCCCTGCTTCCCTAAACCCAGCACCTCCTACCCCCTGTCCATGACCAGCACGCCCCTCTCTGCGGACGGCCTGGCCGGCTCCTACGGCACCGGGGACTGGCCCCATGCCAGCTACTCCGGCACCCCCCTGAAGCAGGA
Organism: Gadus chalcogrammus; assembly: GCF_026213295.1. NCBI lineage: Eukaryota > Metazoa > Chordata > Actinopteri > Gadiformes > Gadidae > Gadus > Gadus chalcogrammus. Next base: position 6,954,682 of record NC_079431.1, read on the forward strand.
GCCCACGGAGCCGGCCCTGTCCCTGCCCTCCTCCTCCTCCGCCGCCGCCGCCTCCTCGTCCTCTTCCACTGCCTCCCTTTTACCCCACCCGCCGTATAGGACTGATAAGGGGCCGGGCCCCACCCTGGTCAAACACGAACACAAAGGAGGGACCAGGCACCCGCCGCTGCCGGCCGGCCTGCCCCCCAACCTCTCCGCCGCCTTCCCCCCGCCGCCCCTGGCCGTCTCCCCGCTGCTCACGCCCCAGGGCCAGAGGCTGTCCCTGGACAAGTACCGCGAGAAGCATCGGGGTGGGGCGGAGGACTCCTCCCACTCTTCCGCCGGCCAACCGGAGCACAGGAAGCACCCGCCGGGCCCCGACACGCCGGCGAAGGCGAAGCACCATTCCTCGTCGGCGTCGGGGCACGAGCGGCGCCACCACGGCGAGAAGCGCGACAAAGGCGGAGCGCACGGATCGCTGAAGCTCCGCCTCCCCCTGCCGACGCCCACGCCCGGTATAGGCGGTTCCCAAGGCAACCGGGAGGAGCTCAAAATGAAGATCAAGGTGGAGCGCCACAGCTCGTCGGACGAGAGCGTCGCGGCGGCGGCGGCGGTCGCCAACAGCAACAGCAGAAGTAAACATTCCAGTCCGCTGGTGAGCAAGGAGAAGCACGCGCACCGCGGCGGTGAACACGGCCTCCATCGCCACCATCAGAAGCACGCCGGCCACGCGCACAGCGGCAACGGGAGCGGGCCCGCCGGAGCGGTCGCCACGGAGGCCGCCGCGATGCTGCTGTCGTCGTCGTCTTCGTCGTCCCGCAAGAGGACGCACCCGGAGGCGGGCCACAACCAACACTCCTCCTCATCCGGCTCCTCCAGAGCCGGCAAAAGCTCCAAAGGAGGGGGCGGTGCTGCAGGTACGTCCTCCTTCTCCTCTTCTCACAAGGCTCCTGCTGCTGCTCAAGTCAATTCAAGTCAACTTTATTTCCATAGCACATTTAAAAACAACTGAGTTGACCCAAAGTGCTTGCAAACAAGCATAAAATAATGACGATGGTACAACAACAATAATAATATAACATGGGAAAAATAAATAATTAAAATAATAAACAAAGTAGTCAAAGAATAAAATAAAGAGTGTGTGTGTGTGTGTGTGGGGGTGGGGGTGGGGGGGGGTGGTATTAAGGTAGATTAAAAACTTGGGAGAAAATAAAAATCTTTAAATTAGACTTAAAGCAGTCAATGGCGGGAGAGGACTTAATATGTACAGGTAGACTATTCCAGAGTTGGGGGGGCAACAACAGAGAAGGCTCTATCACCCTTGGTTTTAAGGCGTGTCTTGGGGATACAGAGAAGATTCTGAGATGAGGACCTAAGTGACCTTGGAGCGCTGTACGGAATTAGTAGGTCACCTATATAACTAGGAGCCAAAGCACTCACTCCAATGCAGTCTGGCCAACCTCCTCTCTGTGTCTCCTCCTCCTCCTCCTCCCCCTCCCCCCTTGCTGTGTCACCCAGGTGGGCTGTGGGCGTCCCAGCAGCTGCCGGCCACTAGCGAGCCGACACACGAGGCGGGAGAGCAGAGACACTGAGCCTGGAGCTTGACGACTGTAACCCCCGGCAACCGTAACCCTCACCGACCAGGCCGCCAGCCACAGGACCATGCAAGGCACCCAGGACTTGCTACACCTTTTTTTCAGAATAAGTCTCCCTCCCCCCCCCCCCCCCCCCCCCACAGGAAGGAGAAACATAATTAAAAATAAACAATGAGATGATGGCAAACCTTTTGCTTCAAGGCAGAAATTGAGTGGGGAAAAGAAAGAGGAAATCTTTATTGTGAAAGCGATTGTTGGACTTCTCTGGTTTTTCAAAAGAGAAGATGCAAAAAAATCAACTAAAGATATACAATGAATTGATGCTTCCAGATCTTCTGATCTCCGGGCCGGGATGGTAAATCCTGTCCACTACTCCAAGTATGTGAAATTGCTGCTTTGTTCCCCATAGCCTGAATGGATGTGGGTGCGTTGGAGTGTGAGTGTTCATTTTCCACAAACTGGGGACTGGTTTCACTAAATATGTGGGGTAAAGGTGAAAGTGTTAATACTGGAAAGACAGAGTGACATTTCTCCATTCTTCACTTCTTCAAATCTTCTTTGAAATGTATAATTTAGTTGATCAGCATGACTGCAACTGTGAGGAACGTCGAGAACGTAAAGGTTCTGGGAAAAGTTCAGTTTGGTTTCCGCTTTTCCCATTTATTTTATATATTTTTTAGTTTGTTGAAATTGTTCTTTATTTTTTAGTGTTGCCTTCGCTCAACTTCATTCAGTTCTTTCCTCCTCACTTATCATATTTTCTACTTAGATACTGTACGTATGCTCTGCATGTTTCAACCTCCAAAGGGATTTCAAAGCAGAACTGACTCGTGTTTACAGCGATGGTGGAGATAAGTGTACATACGTTGTTGTATGTTTAAAGACAAATGTGTATAAGATGGATAGATATATCTACAAAATGACTACTCAGGTTTGGAGCTGCTTGTAAGTATAACAAGATGTCTATATACCTTTAAAAAAAAAAAAAAGCATACTGTTGGAATCAGGCGTTTGTCAGGCGATTGCAGCATTCCGCTGTTGTGTATGTGTGCTTCCCAGAGCCTGTAGTTTATTTCACGGCCTGAAGGGGGCGCCAAATCCCCAGGGAATCCCTCGGGCCACATGGGCACATCCAACACTTATCTTGACACTTCGATGCGATGCAATTTATATTTTCTTTTTTAATCTCCAAGAAAACCTTAAGCTGAATGCCAAAGGCCCTGCCTCAGAATAATGTTTAAAATATTTTGATTAATAGTGCTATACAAGTTTACATTTCCCTCTTGCTTTCAAGTGCATTTAAAAAGAAAAAAAAATGCTCACATCAATTGAGCCCTTTGCCTGTACATTAGTGGTTAGATTAGTGAAACCTAAACAGTGTGAACCAGGTCTATGTGATCTGTGTATCAGTGTTATTATACAGTGACCGTATGCAAACCCTAATGAGACAAAATCTTACCATTCACCTACCTGCACTGTAAAAAGAAAAGGTTAATTTCTGGTCATTATTTCATTTATTACAAGTAATATCTCAGAAAATATTGTTTTCAAGTTGTTTTGCATTTGTAGATTTGTTTTGCTGATGGCCTGATTTAGCGAGAGGTTCAACTCTTGGTTGTTCCCTGGGGCAAGCGACTTGGCCACGGAAAAATAAAAAGCTTTTTGATAAAGCAAACGAAGTGCAGTAGACCTTTTTCGACATTCATTATCCAACTTCAACCATCTTTAATTGAGTAATACAATCACACGGCAAAGGTACCTTTTTTAAAGATGCATTAAAACACAAGATATTCATTGTGTGTCTTCATTGTGCCGCTGCTCTCCTTAAAGGTCTCGGTACATAAGTAGGCCTACATGTCAGTCGTAAGACGTGGAGACTTGGGTTGAGTTATGTTAACAATATAAGTATTGGCTGCGATAGTGTCTGCTCTAAAAAACAGTGTTCATCCAGGGATTTAAGATGTACAAAATGTACACTTTAATTTATAAGTACACAATATCAAGTGGTTTTAAATAGTTGGCACAGATAATGCAGAGGGGAATTTAAGTCAACTTAACATTCAAAGCAGGTCGGATCTTTCAATTGTTAACCATGAATAACATACAAAGTGCGCTATATCTGACTCACTTTCATGTGAATTTCGGACCTCAGTTTATCCTGACAGAAAATTATTTATAAAACACTTAACAGTAGGCTGGTAGGTTGATTTATCAATCATATCTTGGTGGACCTGGTGGTAATATAGGGCCCGAAAGTGTCATGTCATACCAGTGTATTCTATCAATAACATAACTTCCTTCGTCATCGTCTATTTATCCTTCTTTCGATAGCACAACCTCTGTAGTAACGATCTGTCTACCGATAAAACAACTGCCATCATAACAATCCGTCTATCGATAACACAACTACCGTCGAAACGATCCTTCTACCGATAACACAACTAACGTAACGATCTGTCTACCGATAACACAACTTCCGTCGGAACGATGTGTCTTAACGGCAACGCAACTTACGTCATAACGGTCTTGTCTACCGATAACACAACTCCCATCGGAACGATGTGTCTTAACAGTGACACAAATTCCGTCAAACGGTCTGTCAACAGATAACACCACTTTCTTCGTCGTGGGTCATCTACCCATAGCACATCCTCTGTCGTAGCGGTCCGTCTACCAATGACAGAATCCATCTGGATGGGCGGCACAGCAGGGCCTCCTCTGAGTTTCCGGAGAGTTCTCCCGGGTCTTGTTGGGGATGAACGGGTGTTTCAGCAGCTGTTCCGCAGAGGGTCGCAGTTTCTGGTCACTAGGATCAGGAGACAGACAGGGTTGTAGTCTGGAGGAAGCATTTCCAGAATAATGGAAAAGTACTCGCATGTTGAATACGATGAAATAGTCAGGCTATTGCAGTGGTTAAGGCCTTATGGCCTTTAACGCTATCGAACAGGGTACCTTTGGGTAAAAAAGGGTCAAATACCCTAACCAATAGGGAGGTTGACTCCCCATCAAAAGGTTGATACCTTTCGCATCACTGCTCCTTAATAACATACAAGCATCTGCTATTTAGCATTTCCACCGATGCTGATATGTTTGAACTTAAAAGCTCATTCATTGTGTACAACCACATTACGATAAAACATCAGAGTTCCAGGTGGTCTTGAACCCATGGTCTTCGGAAGGGGAAAAGGCCATTACTACTGAACTACAGTTAACTTATCGATTAGAAAGAAGTGTACAATTAGAATGATGATGACCGATGATTTTAAATAATAAAAGGTGCCCCAACTTTTTTTTCTTTTTACCATATGACCAAATGATCAGAAAGCTACACTGCAGTCGATGGAGATCAGAGTTCACCCTCACCTGGTGAGGCAGACGTCGACAAAGCTGCTGGCGTGGCGTGAGAAGCCGTCGGGAAGCGAGGGCATGGACCCTCTCTGGGCTCCGATGTAGAACAGGGCGGCCAGCTTGTCCATGTGGGCTAGCGGGGGCTTCCCGGTCGCCATCTCAAACACCGTACACCCCACACTCCAGATGTCCGACTTCCTGCCGTACCCTGACTCGGTAATGACCTTAAATGGTAAAAAAACAAACACTTTCACTAAGTACAAGCATCATCTTCAATAAATATATTGAGTGTGGTTTTTCATGTAATTTTTTGTACATTTTGAAGTATTCGTTCTTTACTTTTATTTTTATTCTTTATTGTGTTTTAATTATTTTTCTACTCAGCCTTAAATTAGAAAATGTCCCTTATAAAAATACTAAACGCATTCTACTGACATTGCTAACTTACTATAGCTACTCTGCACTCTTTCTCCCACGAGGCTATGGGGCACGTTGATATTTATTTCAGATCAGATTTTCATTGCATGAAATAATGGTTCTCAACAACTTGTATTAATGGAGTTATGAATAAAACATGTATAGGCCAATCTCTCCTGGTTCACCCCCATCACGCACCTCCGGGGCCATCCAGTAGGGAGTGCCGTGGACGGACTTGATCAGGTCGGCGCTGTGGCTGCTGCTGGGGTTGAGGCGGCTGAGGCGCCGGGCGCAGCCGAAGTCTATGAGCTTGACCACGCCGGTGGGCATGAGCATGATGTTGTTGCCCTTCAGGTCGCGGTGGATCACGCGGTTCAGGTGGAGGTAGGCCACGCCCTCCAGGATCTGATGGCTGTAGAGCGACAGGACGTGCTCGGGTAAGGGGCCGAACCTGTAGGGGTGAAGGGATCGGTGGAGGATCAATTGGAAGGTTGAGTGAATGAATGAATCAAAGTAGACTAAGTGTAGTTATTGAACTTGTTCCCCTTGGGCACCCTGTGTAACTTAATGTAACTTTGAGGCCGTCTCTATATCATGTAACGGTTACATCACCTGTGTAACATAATGCTGCCTGTGTAACTTAAAGGTTCCCTATTTTACCACCAGATGTGATGTTGAATAGATCACTAATATACATCTGTGTGGACACTCCAAAGTGTAAAATGTTACATGAGGGTGGATGGTGAAAAGGCTCGTAATGGCTAATCAACCTCGCACCAGCACAACTTTTGCTTGCCACACGGTTTTAATAAAATTTGGTTTTGATTTGAATCTCATGGTTTTCATGTATTTGTTTTAATACTGGCCGTGGCTTTATATCCAAAATACATGAAGCCATGAAACCAAACTCAATCTAATCAAAATAAAGGCTGGGAGCTAAACTTGCTGAGTGCAGCTTTAACGTAGTGGCGATGTCGTTCTCTGTCCCTCTCACCTGTGCAGGACGCTGGCGATGGAGCCCCCAGGGACATACTCCATGAAGATGGACACCATGTGCTGCCGCAGCGAGGTCCCCAGGAACCCTACGATGTTGGCGTGGGTCAGGTTCTTCAGCAGCTCCACCTCTTCCTGCAAACGGCCGTACTCTCTGTCCGCCGCCGCGGGCTCTGACGTGTCCAGGCTCACCTGCTTCACCGCTATCAGTGTACCCTGGTTAGTCAGGCCACAGAAGACCTGGGGGAGGAGGGACGACAATCCCTTACGGGTTAACTCTTTAACTAACTGAACTGGAGAAGGAAGTTTGAGCTAGCTTGTTGAAGGGAAACCGTCATGCTCAGCCCCCTTTTATCTCTGATAAAAGAGGGTAGTGCATTATACGCAGTGGGTCTGCCACATCAATTCAGTTTCTCTGAAGAATTTGATTATTTTTTTGGGGAGAACTCAAATAAATCAAGCCAAAGACCTTTACAAGGTTTTTGGGCAGAAACAGGGTTGATGTTGCATACTGCGATTTTCACAGCACACATATGAAGCAGTACACCCTCATGTCAGAAGATATCAGAGTGTGAGGAGTTGGTTCTCCGTTAGTATTTCTGTAGGGGGGGTCCAGGGGTACTGACCGTTCCGTAGGCTCCCCGGCCCAGAACCTCTCCTTTGGTCCAGGTGATGGTGTCCTCCACCACTGAGTCCAGCGTCGAAGATATCTGCTGCAAATCACAGGATGCCACCAGACGTTACCATGGATCTGGTCTGTTTTAACTATTTAACTAGCAGGTTGTTAAGCAGGCCTATTTATCCAAATAAACTTTGATAGATCATGCTGCATCTCATTAAGGATCAGGTACAGTGTTGGGCATCTTTCTCAATGATGCCTACAAACATTGGAACGTCGAGCCCAAAACCTTTAGTCTGAGATTCAAACAACGCTTAACACTACATGATCTAAGTCTTCCCATTCATCCAAGGTGTGTGGCTTACAATGTTCACTATTGTCAGAATTTAATTTGTAAAGTAGCAATGTAAAATATTTATATTGTATTTCAACTTCATTATGCCTATGGTATGATACTAATGATCAACACAGATATATACCATTCTATTCAAAATATTTTAATTTACCTCTGGCATTTTCTGTTTTGGCCTTCCTGGACCCTCCCCTTTTCCTCTGCTGCCGAACGGTTGAAAGATCGGAGAGGGACCTATGGAAGTGTCTGTCTCGTCCAATGAGATCAGCTCCTGTGCGAGACACTTCAGAAGCTCATCCGTCATTGGCCCCTCCCCCACTTCATCCAGGCATTCTCTGTACACGGGCGAGATGGTGCCGTTGCTTCTGTGAGAGGTCCGGGAGTTGATCTTTGTTTGCTGTGGGCTTTGAGATCGCACAGGCTCAGGAACCTGATGGTATGTCTCTCCTCCGTCTCTGCTTCTACTGCTGTGGGCCGATGAAGTCCTTCGATTGTGTGGATTTAGTTCATGGCCGTCCTGAAGGTCTTCGATATCATGGCGGCGAGAAGATCGCTCCCGCTGCATCCGTCGAGCTGACGACAGTTGGTCTGGTTTGAGTGTTTCAGATCCATATCCAGATTGCACCTCCTGAATAACGGACATCATTCGATCCCTTCCCCGGTCCGAAGAGGGCTCAAGATACTTCTCCTCCTCTTCCTCACTTTCCTCGGTCAGAAAAGACTCAGGCTGTGTTTGCAAACCCAGTTTAGGAACATCCTCCATTTTGTGTGGATCCTTTCCCTGACCAGCAGTCAGACAGGGTTCAACCTTCGACGCCGACACCGCTTTCCTCTTGCCGGTGGACGAAACCACCATCTTCTCCGCCGGGCTTCTCCTCAGCTTTCTGTGCTCCACTGGTTTCTTCAAGGGCTGCTTTTTCACTTTGAAGGTTTGATGGGACTTTCTGGGTGGCATGGACACCGTTCCCACCTTGGGTTTGTCGCAAGAAGCAGAGATTCTCAGCTTGTCGAACATCGGGCCGGCGAACATCTCGTAGATGACCGGCCCGTCGTCCCCTCTGTTTATGGTCTGGAACATGTCCTTGTAGGTGATGAGGTCCACCACAGACTTGGACCTCGGACTGGGCACCACCACCGGGGTTCTCTTGGGCTGTGGTGCACTTCTCAGCTCCCTGGCCGCAGGTATCACGTGAGGTCCTTTCTCATTGGACCTGTCAGAGTTTGGACCTTTGCTATAGGTCGGATAGCACCCTGTGACGGACTCGCTGGCCACCGGCGTGTCAGCGTTCTGCTGAGCCACTTCGACTGAGTTTGGTTTGGATTTAACACTACTGACCGTTGCCTCTCCGTTTATAACCAAGTTGGGTTTTTTTCTGACCCTAGTTTTCACTTGTGTTGCAGAAACTGAGTTAGTCTTGGGATCCAGCTTGGACTTGCTCCCATTGAGTATGCCAAAGGATTGAGGGAATTGGGAATTTGTAGCTCTGTTTCTCATTTTCCCGTTTGTTTGTCTCTCTTTAGTCTTTACAGGTTTCACAGGGGACGTCATGAAGTCTCTCTGGCAGTTTTTTTGAGTGAGGTTGACGGTTGTCGTTGGATATTGACCCCTCTCGACTACAGCAATAGTGGCACTGGTCATTACCGTACAAGGCTTCACTTCTTCACCGTCTCCTAGGAAACCGTTCACCGATTGATGAGGGTTCTTCCCAAGTGATGGAACCACAACTTCACGTCCATCTCCAAGCCTACATTGCCTTTCTGAGTACCGGTCATCCGGGTCACAGTTTATGTATTTTGCAGTTCCTTTAATGCATGCTGGGCTTGTATACTCCTCATTGGGATAGGATCGGATCTGATGATGCATCTCATTTTCCACACAAAGGTTGATCATCCGGTCTTCCCTTTCAGAGTCCAATTGTTCAAGCTCATTCTCAAATACCTCTTGTCCGGTAATAACACCCACCCTTATGCTGTCCGACATCAGTGGTTTACCAATGTCAATAGAGTCTCTTGTCTCACCGATTGGGTCTCGATCAAGCACATTGGGAAGGCTGTGAACCATTGCCCCGTGTCTGACAAGGTGCAAACGCTCCCCTGATGTTTTCGCCCTGATTCCCCTCCCGACAGCATCAGCCTTGAGGAAGTACGTTGACGTCAAGTCCCTCTCTACTTCTTCCACCTCATCATCCAGATCGATGGAACTCTGGTTGCTGCTGCTGCTGGAGCTCTCCTCGCTGCCCCCCCTAGTGGTGGGGCCGGAGCCCCGAGACAGACGCTCTCTCCTCAGCAGAGTCCTGAGGTTCCTGCTGGGCGTGCCCCTGATGGGCTTCAGCGGCATGGGGTGGAGGAGCTGAGGAACCAACATGGGCCCTTTGGTGCGACCTTCCAAGGGGGCTAAGAGCTGAGGGAGGATGTGAGGAGGAGGGGCAGGCATGGAGCTCTGGGGGGGAGGGAATGACAAAGAAGTGAGACGTTAATAGCAGCTAGCCTTTCAGATACCTCTGTCAAGTGGAAGCGAGGTGTACAGGGATGGATTTTTTTCAATCTGTTGCTTTCTTACATTTCTTCCGGTCCCGTTCCTGTCGTTCTCGTGAGAGCCAAGTCCTAAAAGAGGCACATTTTAAGTTCATACTCAGTATTAGAACAGAGTAGTAGGTAGAATGATCAACTGAACGATCTACCGTTAGTAGGATGATCAAGGTTAGGCTGATAATAGATAATAATCAAAAGAGAACCCATCTCATTCACGGGCTTAGATGAAAGTCCCTAGGTTACTCACGCGTGTGGATATGTGCTCTGGCTAGGAGCAGCGTGTTGGAGTCCAGCAGGGGGACCATGACGCTGGGGGCCGACTGGCTCAGCAGGCAACTGGTCTGCTGCTGGGGCCCAAGGACAAGCCTGGGGGACCCAGAGACCGGCCTGGGGGACCCAGAGACCTGACTCTGTTTCCTGCTGCTGCTGCTGGAAATTAACATCCTCGTCAAACACCAGCGAGATGAAGAGAGACAAAGAGTAGGATTTCCTTTTAGCATAATTGTAAACACTGAGGACGCAGGATATTTGATTGGTTAGGGTGTTTCAGCCTGAAGGTTCTGTGTTTGAAGCCCATTGTCTGAAGTCTACCTGTAACGGCAGCCTTGAGCCACAGTAGATGATATCGTGGAGCAGTGCTACACACTTGGTAGCGTGGATGAGGTGTGATATCCCTCAAAACACATGACGTAAAGTTCATTGTGTGTTTTGAGAAACGTTAATAAAAACCATGAATTAAGATGCTTAAACCCAACCTGCTCCTTAAAGTCTCTCATAATCAATCACTGTTACACTGAGTGTCAACGTAATGACTAAATAGCATCGAACCCTCCATTTCTTAGTTGTAAAGAGGCTATGGGAGAATTATTTTTTCCTACCCATCCAAGTGCTCTTGCTTTGGGGTTCCAGGCATGCTGGGGCTCCTGCTCCTGGTAGAGCGGGTGCCAGACTCTCTCTGACCCACCGCAGGTTTATTCCACTCGCTCAGGCTTGGCAGAGATGAACCCCTGCCTCTGATGGGACAACGGAGGAAACACACAAATACGTTTTTATGGAAGCCAGTATTTGGATATTGAGTGAGTTTAGATTACGCAAATGCACATGTAAAAACATAATACTGCACAATAAAATGCAGAACCATCACTCTCCCTCTCTCCCATTAATCTCTTCCTCTCTCTCTCTCACTCTTCCCCACTCTCTCTTTCTCTGTCTCTCTGTCACTTTCTCTCTCTCTCTCTCTCTCTCTCTCTCTCTCTCTCTCTCTCTCTCTCTCTCTCTCTCTCTCTCTCTCTCTCTCTCTCTCTCTCTCTCTCTCTCTCTCTCTCTCTCCGCTTCTCAGTTCAAATCACTCTCAATCCTTCTGACAGTTGCTATGAAATAAGACACCAGCTCAAAGAGATGTTCATTCCTCCCCAGCTCACTGGAACGCAACACACAACACATATCCAAGACTCCAGACAATAGTCCTGTTTCATGGACCGGGCATCACCACCTCCTCTCTCCTCCTCCTCCACCTCCTCCTCCCTAACTGTCCTGTTCAGGGAGAGAACAGGTTGTTCCACTGACTGTGTGCCAGAAGCCTCACTCTATCACTGGAAAGGAGAGAGCTCCTTTATTCTACTGTAGCTACAGCTGAATGCCACTGAGATGTGTTGAGTAGATCTATGGGTGAGTGTGGGTGTGTGTCTGTATATGTTTGTAAAAGACACACAGTTGGAGAGAGAAAGTCCCTAGTGTAGCATCTGCCCCACAGGCATGTGTGTGTGTGTGTGTGTGTGTGTGTGTGTGTGTGTGTGTGTGTGTGTGTGTGTGTGTGTGTGTGTGTGTGTGTGTGTGTGTGTGTGTGTGTGTGTGTGTCACCTGTGTACGTATGCATTTAAATAGATGCTGATGTTTACTGCACGCACTGTCAACAACACCCACAAGCCGTATAGTATTTTATGTACACACTAGAAGACCGTGTGTGTGTGCGTGTGTGTGTGTGTTTGGGGGTTGGGCGTGGCAGAGGATCTGATTGGTTGCTACCAACCTGCTCCCTCTTTCTGCGTCCTGGTCGGTCTGCCTGATGTCGCTCTGGGTTTCCATGGCGATCTGGAAACAGAAGGGCAGCCTCTTATCTGTCACACACACACAAACACGCACACACATACAAAAAAAACATACACACACGCACACACATACCAGTGTCAGGTTCTAAGTAAGAAACAAAATATTCTTAAAATTAAGAAATGGGTTAAAAACTCCTTTCCTAATTCATTATTAAGTGGCATCTTGAATGCACTTTGATTGAAGTTGCTTTGGACAGAAGCATCCGCTTTATTTATGTGATGTAATGTAAGAATGTTATGCATCTTATATATTTAATTTGACCGCTTCTTGAACAGTTTTATTAAGAAAAACGTAATCCAAACTACCTCAGAATTTATTGTCATAAATTGACAATTTGTTGAAATTACTTACCGATCAATTAAATAGTTTGTATGTTTGCGTAGCATGAATAAAAGCATTAAATACAATGCAAATACATTATATATTTACTCATATGTACGGCAGTATTGTGTTGATAACCCCAACTCCAAGCAGTCCAAACACGTTTAACGCTAAGCGTGACAATGATAAAGAATGAATCACATGAAAAAATATCCTTTTCACCTGCTTCTGTCAGTCCATTGAATCTTCACCGCTACATATTGTAAAAATTGTCCGAGCAGGGAAAGGTTTGCTATGAACGTCCCCGTCGCTGTAATCCCTCTGTCATTCTTTCCCTCTCTGTCAATTATTGTATAACTTGTTTTTTTCCTCTTTGCGTCTCACTCTGCGTATCACACAAACACTGTTCCTCCGACGTTGTACGACTCATGTTATAGGGCTATAGAAAGGCAGACGGGCCGGTTTCTTAATGTTGTGTGTGTGTGTGTCTGACCCCTCCCTCTCTTGTTACTCCTATTCTCTCCCTCCTCCCCTTCTCCTCCTCTGTCCCCAGACCCTCCCTCAATATTTCTCTCTCTCTCTCTCTCGCTCTCTCTCTCTCTCTCTCTCTCTCTCTCTGTCTCTCTCTCTCTCTCTCTCTCTCTCTCTCTCTCTCTCTCTCTCTCTCTCTCTCTCTCTCTCTCTGTCTCTCTCTCTCTCTCTCTCTCTCTCTCTCCTTGGCCCCTCCCCCCCCAATCACCCTAAGGCCTGGGAGGGTTTGTTTGGGTTGGGTGAACAATAGATGCATCTGTGACACTGCATAAAACTGTCCGTCTGTCCGTCTGTCAGTCCGTCCGTCTGTCTGTCTGTCCGTCTGTCTGTCTGTCTGTCTGTCTGTCTGTCTGTCTGTCTGTCTGTCTGTCTGTCGGTCTTCCCATCACAAGGTAAAAACAACTTGAGTCCAAGATCCTTACCCTGGCGATTCATTTTGTTGTGGTGAGAATGTGGATTTCCTTCTGAGGTCTGTAACAATTCCTGTAAATAAATAACAGCACATCAACACCAACAAAAATGACCCACAATGGTTCACTCACAATAGTAAATATAAAGGCAGCCTAGTGGACCCTTCTCATGTCTGGATTTCAAGTATTTCTTTGAAGAAATAGTAGAATTGGTTCTATAACGTTTTTTAACCATACCATTTTTGGTTGAAAGTTCTCACGTTGATTGAAAGTTCTCACTATGTAATCATGTTTCATGATAACATGAATAATGAAATGTGAACCCTACAGCCTAACTGAATGTAAACCCAATGTAGACCATAAACTGAATTCCTTCTAAGTCTAAACTTTTGCTAATAGCAGGCATTAGCAGCCAAACTTAAGAGAAACATCTTGAGGACCTGTGTTGAAATGACACCGGTCAATGGATCGGTAGATTGATACTTGACAAGGATAATAACAATATTGAGTCACTGGACTTCCAATGTTCGAGGTGACCAGAGTTAAGAGCGTACAACACGGAGACGTGATTAGAAGCAAAACAGGTCGGCCCTCTGGTCGGCTAGGGCTCTGAGAATTGCTGCGAAAGTTTACTTTGAGCAGCCTGTGTGCTTGCAACCGATTGGCCCCTACTGGGCCCTATAGCCCAGCATGGACCTGCTCACTGTTGTTTACCTTCAGGGTGGCCCGTGTTTCTACACAGCTCTTTGTACCGGTCAAGCAGTTGATAAGGGCTCTCCTCAACCCTCAACTCTCAAGTCCTTTCCTCATCTCTTCACCGCTGTACACTTCTCTCCTCTCCTATCCTCCCCTCTCTCAATTAGTCTCTGCCCCCCCCCCCCCCCACCCCACACACACACACGCACACGCACACGCACACGCACACGCACACACAAACACACACGCACATATACACATACACACACACACGCACATATACACACACACGCACGCACACACACACACACACACACACACACACACACACACACACACACACACACACACACACACACACACACACACACATACACACAAACACACACACACACGCACATATACACATACACACACACACGCACATATACACACACACACACACACACACACACACACACACACACACACACACACACACACACACACACACACAGACCTGTGTAAATACTAAAGTGATTAAGCCTGCCTAATGTTCAGGGGGTCTGCCGGTGAGGTTGTGAGGGTGGTCTTTTCACTATTTGGGGGGGATTATGTCATGCCTGTGTTGGACCTGAAAAAAGCTTTAGGATGCAAACAATTGCTAATCATAGTTGAACGATCACCATTTGTTAACTATTCCTCTCTAGCAGTCTACAGAAGAGAGGTAGCAATGGGATCATCATGTGAACCCATCTTAGCAGTAAGCACTTGTTTACGTGTGATCCAATACAATGTTCGTTATTGTGTTTTTCTGCGTTAGCCAGCGAGGAGCTGCCACTTACCCCCTCTGAGTGTCGAGGGGTGGTCCGCGGGGAGCCGGGACGTCCGTCTGTTGGCTGACCTGAAGCAGGCTCCTCGGGGCCGGAACCCTCACGCTCCGATCGTAGCTCCGAGGAACTGTGCCGGTCCAGGGGGAGGCATGGCCCAGGAGAACCCTCTACCAGGGGAACAGATATCCAATCTCAATCTCCCTCTCTTAGGCCCATTCCCATTTCTACCCCTTACCCCTTCCAAACTAGGGGGAGGGGTAAGGGGAAGGGGTAAGTGGTAGAAATGGGATCGGGCCTTAGAGATATGAAGATATGACCCGTAGCCTTTCTAAATCAAAACTCAAGTTCTTGGGGGAGTCTCCCTACAAACAAATGGAAGTCAGGGGTCAAACTCCTTGTAAGTTCCCTATGGGCGCCCACCCACAGTCCAGGACTTTGTATGCTTTAATTGTTCACCTAGGACTAGAAGTGTCTGGGTATCGTCAACTTCAACCTACTTCTTTCACCGGTTGTCTCTTTGTTCTCACCCTTTTCTCCTAGCTCTGTCTGTCCTCTCACTCTCTCTCTCTCTCTCTCTCTCTCTCTCTCTCTCTCTCTCTCTCTCTCTCTCTCTCTCTCTCTCTCTCTCCCTCTCCCTCTCCCTCTCCCTCTCTCTCATTCCAAACACACACTATGCACAACACCCAAATCTGATCGTGATTAACACATTCTAAGGATCATAAGCAATTCAGAAAGCCCTTGCAAGCATCACAGCCTCACACACACAACTACACACAAGCACACACACTAAAACAAACACACACACACACACACACACACACACACACACACACACACACACACACACACACACACACACACACACACACACACACACACACACACACACACACACACACACACACAAACAAAAACATTATCCCTGACCCCGGTCCCACCTTCCTATACCAGTGCACTTAGGGAGGTCAACTCCCATAAAAGGAAACCAGATTATGAATTAACCCTCCGGTTTCTTACAACATGAATGCTGAGGTCATCCATAATCTGGTTTTCCTTAGGAAAACCAGATTATGAATTGTGAGCAACAGAGAGTAGGGAAAGTGTGCATGAACACGCTGTCCAAATCGTAGGCTATAGTATAGTAGTCTATATAGGCTTTAGTACAGTAGTCTCGTTAGGCTTTATATTATAATGCATGCTATATTATGTAAACTATTTTATCTAGGCTATATTGCACCGGCTATATTACCTAGGGTTAATTACGTAGTATATCGCCAACCTAAATCCTTTTTTTTTATTCTCAAAGGGCTTCACAGGCCCGTTATATGACATCCCCTCACCCTAAGGAACTCAGAATATCATCAAAAACCCCTGCACGATAACAGGTGAATAATGAGTAACTGATTTATGTGAATAAGTAACTGAAATCGTCTGTTCAAAACGTGTTTTTTGCAGACAGGAAGCAGGTGGCAGGCTCGGTCAAGCGAGAGAAGGAAATACACTATTTCAATGGAGCGTTGAATAACTATACCCACGCTAGGAAAAACGATGTAAAATGCTATTGCACAGTACAAATAGCCTACTAAAGCTTTGAGCATATAGCCTATTTGTACCGTTGGTAATGTTTTGTCTAATGATCCAAGTGTTATTGATTGTATTGGATGGTTAATTGAATCAAACATTCAAGGCTCTGGTGATCGCATTATCATAATGATATTAGGAATTTCATTGAGAAATTTAACTTCAAACAACCTGGTTAATCTCATTTTGAAAAGCGGATCAAATACATTGTTTAGGGATAAAAGCTAAACGATTTCCCATTTTTCCCATGAAAAACAACAGTAAATCTGAGTGTATTGGCCTTCCAGCGTGACACAAATGTATAAACCGGTATGTATACATATGTGTATTAGTGGTGTGTTACAGCATGTGTTATTGTGTGTGTATGTGTGTGTCCCTATAGGCTTGAGTATGTGTGTGTGTGTGTGTGCTTGTTACCTGTTTTTGTGAGGACCTTCAGAAGCATATGTACGATGTCATCTTTCTGGGGGCCGTTGATGTTCAGAGCGTAGTCCAGAGCCGACCAGCCTCTGTTGTCATGGATACACACATCCCTAGTGGCCAGGAAGTATTTTTCTTTTACTATGGTTTTATTTATCCATTGTTTGTAAATGGGCATTTAAAATCATAAAAAAATAAGTGCACAAGGTTTTTCCGTGGGAACATGGGCACTAACTTTGAAGATTAGCTGACAAAGAATTTAGTCGAATGAGGAATTAAAACAAATTCCACAGAACAATTGCTTGTATGTTTGTTGATAATGACCAACATTGTGCAAAGACTAAAGGCTGGTTTATGCTCGGTTACGTAAGCGTAAGCGCAAGCGCAAGAGGCCCTTGCGCGCCCTTGCGCCCCCCTTGCGCGACTTCTCACGTCTTGCGTGCGTCGGGTGATTTTTCTAGACTTGCGTCATTTTTTACGTAAGCTTTTACGCGAGCCGCCCAGCCTGCAAGGCTGTGATTGGTTTGCTGGTCTGGTTACTACTTCCTGTCTGGAGTATCACCCGGCAGGCTCATATACAAAAGCATTAACCTGAAGTGAAGTTAACTTTGCTGCCAACACATTATGTCGTTTTAAAATGTAGAGAGATATGCACATTTATACAACCCCAATGATCAACAACTTCATCACCCCTGTTCCTCTGTCTGTTGCCATCATTCACTGTGTATGGGGAGAACACGATCTGGCACATAAACAAACCAACGACTCCCACAGACAAAGACGTCATTCTCGAGGTCGTCTTCAACGAAAAACTTTCCTCCACATATTACTCCACCTACTGTTCTGGCGGTAAATTGCTTGGCAACACGCGCAACACGCGCAACCTAAAAGGGAGCATGAATTGCTTTGAGTAAATTTTGCGCAACAACGTAACACCAACGCTGAAGCATGCAGCCGCCTTAAGAGACCCAACGCCCCCATGCTTAGGACAGAAACACAGCTGTGTGTGTGTGTGTGTGTGTGTGTGTGTGTGTGTGTGTGTCTGTGTCTGTGTCTGTGTGTGTGTGTGTGTGTGTGTGTGTGTGTGTGTGTGTGTGTGTGTGTGTGAATATGTCACAAGCTAACAATTGCTATAATTTCAAATGACAAATTAGTCATTCATCAGTAACTTGATGACTGACTGAGTGTGTGTAGTTGATGTGTGTGTGTGTGTGTGTGTGTGTGTGTGTGTGTGTGTGTGTGTGTGTGTGTGTGTGTGTGTGTGTGTGTGTGTGTGTGTGTGAGAGTGTGCGTGTGCGTGTGCGTGTGTGTGTGTGCGTGTGCCTGTGCCTGTGTGTGCCTGTGTGTGCGTGCGTGTGTCTATGTTCCTACACAGAGAGCAGCAGCAGCTCCCGGACCACCTCCCCATGCCGGGGTTGCCATGGTGAAGACAGCCTGTTCTCCACCAGGACCTGCATCAGGTCCACGTCCCTCACAGACAGCATCAGTGCGGTCAGACCATCAGGGTTTGGAGCATTCAGGTCCAATGTGTCTGGTCTGGCCTGATAACACACACACACACACACACACGCACACACACACACACACACACACGCACATGCACACACATACATGCACACACACACACAAACGCACATGCAAACATGCACACATAAACATACACACACACACACACACACACACCTTGGCGTCATGTCTTTTTCGGGCCTCAGAATTCAAGTACAGCCAGTGTAGAGGTCTGAACTTCAATTTGAACCTCTGAATCGAGTCTTCAAATTCAAGTTCTGGGTGTTGAGACCTCAGGTTTCAGTCCTTTGGGAACTCAGAACCGGACAGTGAGGGGGATGGGGGCGGTCTCAACATGACCACAGATGGAATGCCCCTCTAGTACAAGGTCAGGAGCCACAAACACACAGAGCCTCTATTCACCGATTGGTCCACTGCCCTTTTGGTTTCAGCTCTTTGTTTGGAAATCCACCTGATGGCTGCGTGTCGAATTACCAGTTACTGAACGTCAAACAATGGGGCATGTAGACTACACCTGTTGCGTGTGAAGACTCACGTTGTCGCTTTATATGTGTCAAAGTGGATGCTGTTATGATAATTTGGTTATAATTATTCATGTTATTTTTTCTCTGAGTGTTATATACATTTTGGGGTTTTAAAGGATTTCCGGTGCTTTATGTGTTTGTATTTTGGCGTGTCAGAGACGTGTACCGTATTGTAACTTATTGTGACTTAAGATGTGTTATTATATATATAAATATGTTTCTTACCGAAATCTACAATTTCGAGCAATATTGACCAGGCGGGATCAAACCTGTGTAGTTGGCGTACAGTCTACCCACCAGCAGTTGTCTGAGGGTGTGGAGGTCCCCCAGCCAGGCAGCCCTCCACAGGCCGGCCTGGGGCGGCAGGTGAGGCCGGAGCATCCACCCTAACAGTGCCCCCTGGAGGTCAGGAGGACACGCATGCAGAGCGGTCCGACCCTGGGGGGTACACAGTGTGGCGTCGGCTCCTCCTCTCAGCAGCTGCTCTATCACCTGCACAACATCACCCCACATATCATGTAGATAAGTACATTTGAAGACCAATGTAACAGTATGTCAAGTATAGCGTATTGTCAATATGTAAATAAGGGGGCAGGATAGGGTTAGTCGCTGTGGCCAGGACAGGCAGAAGGTTCTAGGTCTGCTCCCCAATGTCTTAAATCTACCTGTGGGCCTTCTGGAGCAAGATCCACCTTACCCCCTAACTGCTGCTAAAAGAGAACCCCTGTCTTCATTCATGGTGAGTCGCTTTGATAAAAAAGGATGCTGAAATCGTGATCCCAAGTCAAAACGCTTTCAATGAACATGTATATCCACACGGGTATTACATGGTATGAAACAGCCAGAAATATCAACGCATAATACGCCATACACTACACATTGCAACACCAAATCTTTGACACCGCACATGAATATGAACAGGAGGCCCAACAGAGGATATTGAGAGCGGTTCCGTAACTTCCGTTGCAGCACTGGTCTACAGGGAGCCGGCGGTGATCTCCTGCTTTGTCTCTCTGGGCTCCCTGCGGTGCCGTGTGTAGGAGCACTAAAGAGGGCACTAGGAGCAGGGCTGAGTCGCCATCCCACTGGGTCACGGCGCAGAGGAAGAACCGTCATCGGGTTTGACAGTGTGAACTAAAAATAGGGTTCAACCCAACCCCATGACTGGCCAGCATTCTTCTGTGCCGACAACACTTGGGATCTAGCAGTCTCTCTCTCTCTCTCTCTCTCTCTCTCTCTCTCTCTCTCTCGCTCTCTCTCTCTCGCTCTCTCTCTCTCTCTCCACGCTCGGGGAGGTGCTGAGTGCCATAGTGGAGGGAGTGACAACCGGCGACGCACGTGATGTGCAACAACATCCATGATAGCACACGTGTGTAGGTAGAGTTTCCATTACCACTTCCACTCCCACTCTTTCTCTCTCCCTCCCTCACTCTCTCTTCCTCTCTCTCTTATTGTCACATGACATAATAAGCCACATCATTCAGAGTTCTATCTCCTTTCATTCTCCTCGTCTTCCTCCGGCCTCTCTCTCCCTATCTCTCGCTCCGCCTCACTCTTCTTCTTCACTCTCTCTTTATTTCACATGTCATGGCAAGCCACATCATTCGAAACAACCTTCAATCATTGTGGAGTTTTCAACAGTAAGTCTTTTATTCAACCCTTTAGAATTGACAGACACACCCTTCTCTCACACACCAAATGCCAACACAACTTTTTTTTACAATAATATGTTTATATGCCAACTACGTATGACACACACATCCTGTCTCAAACACACACACACACACACACACACATACACTCTCTCTCTCATACATAAATATACACACACACAAACACGCAAGCACACACACACACACACACCCCATCACACACACACACACACACACACACACACACACACACACACACACACACACACACACACACACACACACACACACACACACGTACCATCATCATCATCATCATCATCATCATCATCATCATCATCATCATCCTCATCATCATCATCATCATCATCATCATCATTTACCTCAGCCCGTCCCTCCCTGCACGCAGTGATGAGGGGTTCACAAGCAGAATGTCTACCATCAAGGTCTCCCCACCCGCCTCGATAGCCTCTCTGCATCTCTTCCATCTCCTTATTTTTCCCCCAGTACACCTGCCAGAGAGGTAGAGTCACCGGACTTCAGTATACCTCCACTAATAAACCGGAATCCTAGCCTGATGAAAACTCAACTCCAGGCTGACAGATTCTCTCCTTTTTCTCCTCTTCTCTCCTTCCCATGTATGTTGCTCTGTGTAGTTTTGTGTGAGCTAGGGCATTGTTATTGTGATGCTGGTACTTCAGCTATACCCCGCTCCCCAGACACCTCACATGTCCCGGTAGAGTGAGGTCATGGGAGAGTGGGAGGATGTCTCTCCCTCCCTCCCACCCTCCCACCCTCCCAACCTCCCTCCCTCTCTCTGATCTCTCTCCCTCTCCCTCTCTCTCTCCCCCCCCCCTCCCCATTGATACGCCAGTTTGATTAACATTAACCCAATAATGTGTGCATGTTGTGTTTGTCTCCTGTAACTGCTGGCCAAGGGATATTCAGCAACGTTGACGGGAAGGTACAAAATATATTTTTATTATTTATTTATTAGTTGTACTTTTTATATTAACCAATATTTTCGCTGGTTAAGGGAAACCCCTCTATTATATTATATTAGATATATACGTACAAGACACAACAACACTGAACAATCATGAAAACTGCAAATGTTGCCATCTAGTGGACAATCTGCGAATCACAGTAAACATGAATTCAAAACACTTGTACGTTGCCGTCGAGTCCGACACCATATGTCACCAAAAGTAAAGATAACTTCTAAAAGGTAAAGCTCTGAATGAATTTTCAACTACCACAATCTATTTTTTCGAAACTTCAACGTATGCGAAAATGATACGGTAATATAGCCCATGTTGTAGGCCTTTGAAACGGTAAATATCGACAGACAACAACGAGAGCCACTTACCCTCCAACTTTACCCTAACGCGTCCTCAGCCATGCATTTTGCAAGCGTCGACCTATTTGCAGTAAGTATCTGTGTAAGTATTTCGCACTTTTAAGTGGTCTAGTTGTAAGAGTCCTGTATTCAACGGCATGGCCCCCTGCTGTACGTTTACGTTTGGTCGCCAGGGAGACCGCCAGTCCAGAGGTCTCCGAGGTGCTCAGACAGTCATAAAGCCTTCAAGTAGGACCCCTTCAGTCATACTAATAAGTAAATTATAGTTTTCTTAAAATTGCTTGAAAATGTAAATGGTTATTTTTAATTTTGTTTTAATTAGACACATGTAGCTCTTACTAATAACATGTTCTGGTCACCGAAGTGGTAAACAGGTGGGCTAGGCTTGCCTCACAGGCAGAAGTTTCTTGGTTCAAGCCTGTCAGTGATCACTGTTAGTACTTAGTAGTATCCTATCCATGCTAGAGAAGTAAAAAAAATCATGAAAATCAACCGGTTGATTCTTGAATGTATTCAGTATAATTTGCAAGGGAATAGCCGATTGTTGGGGCTAGCTTGATCGACTCCCAGCAGAGAGGTATACTTTATGAGCGTATCCCTGTTCTGTTAATAAGGACCTTGGACTATAATAGATATATCCTTCATAGGTCCATGCTATAACCTGCCCCAAAGGCCCAGGAAGGGTCCCAGTTATTTTTTTTAAACATTCCTGCACCTTTAATATTGGATATTCAATATTATTTCATATTATTATATTTGTTAGAGCCTTTCTACATCATGAACAACTTTGAGGATTTCTGACGTCAGTAACTAGGCCTACATCATAAGACTACAGACACCAAAGTCAAAAGAACAGAATTACCCACAAGCGCTACAATAGATAAGCAGGAATATGTGGAATATTGACTATATGTACCGCTTTTTTTTGGATTTGTGCTGATGGTCTTTTTTGGATTTGGATTTTTTTAAAATATTTTTTAAAGCTATTTTTCAGTTTACTGTCTCTGAGACACACAGCAACTCATTAGTCATTCAAGTCATTCATTTACTCATTTATTTATGTAAGGGTCGCTTTTGGGATGCTCAAGGCTAATCGTGAATACTCTTTGATGGTGGAATATGAATTTTCAATGGCTATGAGGCCTTCCAATGGCTAAAATATGGAAGAAAAACACTCTTTAGCGACAAATTAGAAACAGGAAGAAAATAAACTAGGCAAAACAGTAAACAGCACAGGTTCGGCCTTGGCCTCCCTTTTCATTAGTTATTTGATTTCAGTCTTCCTTTTATTATATATATTTCAAATAGTATGCACCTCATTATATATTGCTTCAGGGAATTTAAGTCATCTGGTGTACAATAATTGTTAGTGGTAGTCCTTTGTTTCTTTTGTGTGTTTGTTTCTTTTGTTTTTTAACTGTAGATGTGTATGAAGACTTGATTTTGAATCCAGGTTGTACGTCTGAATCTGAGCGCTAGGTGGCGGTAGTGTACAACTTTAACTATTGCTCGGCTTTAAGTCAGTGAACTGAGCTCATTACTTGTAAACCAACGTGTGGTTGTCTTTTCGAATCGATTACAATTATTTAACCTACTTGAATTAACTTATTGAATCTGCCGTACGTTGCTTTCTGTATTCTGTAATGCTAAACACAGCTTTTGTTTAGCATTCTGAAGCCTGAACTTCAATACAAGAGGAATGCTAGAGGAATGCTTGTGTAACGGAACAAATAAAATGAGTATGTATAGTTAAATCCTGTATCATTGGGTCAAGACTTTTATTTTGATATGTTGCTAATGTTGAATTCCGGATATCCTGCAGCAGAAAAGACGGTAACTGCTGCAGGTAGGTTGAGCATAAAACGTGTCCGCATGAAACATTCATTAAAGTAATTGTATCATTGTCACTTATCTGTAAACGGTTGTTTAATACACTCTTCGTATATTTGCCATTGTATTGTTTCTTTTATTTGAGTTTTGATTTTCGTTTGCATTTGTAATATTGTATGTATGTATTGTTTTGTCTAGGCGACCAGGACATTTTCTAAACCTGTCCTTTATGTTGCTGACCCATTGTGCAGGTAACTGATAGGTTGTTTTAGTTACATGTATGTATCTCACTTGTGGCGTTGCTAGCATTCAAAATCTAGAATGTCTAGCTAGCCGGTCCCGCCATTTTCACATGCAATACCGCCGGTCGCCACGTGAGGGGAGGGATCACCTGTTTATGCGCGCTGTTTAGCGCAACTGTTTTAAATATATATAATAAATGATAGAGCAGAAAAGACGGTAACTGCTGCAGGCGGACCAGGAAATGCTCTAAACCTGTCCTTTATGTTGCTGACCCATTGTGCAGATAATAAAACCGCTGCATCCAATGCTGAGCGTCCGAGTCCAATGCTTGAAGGAAACAAAACACAACGCAGGTTACACTTGCATTGACAATTGCACGTCTGCCTCTATAACAATTAAATAAGCCCTAAATAAATTAGGTAAGCTATAGTTGAGGAAGAGATAAGGAACCTGGCCAAATGCCCTATGTCAATTAGATGTAATTGCTACGTCCCCCGTCCCCAAAGTAAAGCTTCTGAAATGCTTCATTCAGATCCATCCGGTCTGTTGGTATGTCCCAGAAACATGACTTCGTGTTCCCCATCCCCATCCCCAACACAACACGACGTAAGCTCCATCTACGAGACCCCCCCGACCCCCACCGCCTCCCCCAGTGCGACGTCTCGCTTACGTGCGTAGAAGTTTTTTAAACTCTAGCGTATAAGAATAACAAGTGACCTTCCCATCTCGCCTGTGCATCAGACACGCTTCACTCAAAGTTGGTGGCATGACGTGGGATTGCATGCCATGCTACATCAGAGGAGGGGTGCTGACGACATGAGCCGTGGAAGAAGTGTGACAGGAGCGGTGCTGGTGGGAACTCTTTGAGCTGAAGAGCCGAGCGTAGGAATCCTCATTCATCACCCGCGGACGGTAGCGCACAGGCAGGCATGTACCGCACGGACCTCCCCCTGCTCTTTGAAGCCTGCGCCTATGACCCGAACAAAAACAACCCTGTTTAAAAACATCTGACCGATCGACAGCTCTTTTTGAGGATTTGTTTTTTTTTTACACTTTTCAAACGAGAGGATGAGAAAAGCGGAGGGAGCCGCAGTGCCGAGACAGGTGTATATTGCGCTGCTTGTAGGTGAGTGTGCCACGGTTTTTCACCGCTTTTACAATACTTTAAAGGACAGCCTATTAGCACAGCTACCGGCTGTTCTGGGACAAAGTGATCCCTAAATATAGTTCGGTTTATGGCACCAGTGAGTGAAAGGTTTGTTTTGGTCTCAAGTGAGTTAGTAGGCGAACCCTGACGTGTATTGGACCAGAGCCCAGAGAGTAGCTGGGAGCAAAGAACAGCGCATCTTAATTTGTTTTAAGACTATTTGAATGTTAATGAATAATAATAATAATAATTAGCCTATATATATATATATATGATACGGCTAATAGGCTACTTATAGTCAGGGTAACAATCGATGTATATAGGCTACTCTTATGACCCTTGTAATAGACTTAGACAAGTTATAACTTATAATTTAGCTTTACATCATAGTGTGTTGTCGCTGTAGGCGTATAGTTATACTATTTTCTATTTTCACTATTTTCAAGTCTTCAACATTCAGTCACAATGAAAATAATCTATCTATTAAACAAACCAAAGCACGGTGCACCGGCCGGGCTCAGGGTGAAAGGACATGCTGCCTGCTGCCAGACTATCCCGCGGTTTCACTTATAAATAATCAATTCAGTGTCGTGAGTTAATTATTCCATTAGCAATGCAATTCCATGCAGACGCTAAAAATCTAAGATCACAGAACGACTTCAACCACATTGCAAATTATATGTTATTATGTATTATAGTTCTGCATGAATAGGAAACGGACGTTAAATGCAGTGCCCACTGTAGCACCTTTTCATGGTTCACTTGGTTCAGAAACGGCACAAACTCCAAATAGTGGAAGAACCATGTGTGTGCTCTCCCTCTCTCTCTCTCTCTCTCTCTCTCTCTCTCTCTCTCTCTCTCTCTCTCTCTCTCTCTCTCCCAGACTCTCTGTCTCTCTCTCTCCTACACACACAGAGAACAGTCACACACACACACACACTCACACACAAACACACACACACACACACTCTTACTCTCGACTACACGGACACACACTCACAAACACAATTACACAGACTTACAGCCTCTCTCTCTCTCTCTCTCTCTCTCTCTCTCTCTCTCTCTAACACACTCACACACTCACACACAGACAAACACACACACACAGGCCTCCTGACTGTAGGTATGTGAAGGTGGCAGAGAGCGGGTGTTTACTGCGAGGGAGAGAAGTGACTCATCTCAGCAAGTTTCTCTCATTACGGCTCCACCATGGCTTTTCACATCTGAGCCTTTTTAAAGTTTCCTGCCACATGACCCTTCTTCTTCACAAGTTACCCCCCCCCCCCCCCCCCCCCCCCCGCCCAAAAAAACCACAGTACCGATCACCGATTGGACAGGTTAGTCAGCCAATAGAATGAGATGTCTCATCTCTATTTTTAACCAAAAGTCTCTGGGGTTAATCACGAATGGAAACTTTGGCCCTAGAGGGCTGGCGTTTTCTGTAGAATGAGCAAATTATTATTTGGCACTTTGATTCAGCAGATGTCTTTTTGCGGATGACTGAAGAAGTAATCACTGGTATGAATTTGCTTCAATCTTTCCCATGGATACGACATTACCTCTCTTCAACATGAATGTTGCTCATACTGTGCCTGCAATGCAGTCGGACCCCAAGCTTTGATAGTGGGAACTGGGAAACGTATGGTGAAATGGATTTCAGAGAAAAAACTTCTGATTCAGAAGACGTTCTTTTGATAGGTGAAATCTACCTGGAGGTCTTGCTCATTTCCCCCTGTGAAAACCAAGACTTAGATTGGTAAACAGTGTGACTATCCTGTGATAACACCAAAGCGGAACCATCGGAACTGCTTATTACATTGTGTTGTGAAATAGTCTTTCTCTGTAGATGGTCTGTGAACACCATTTCAATTGAATACTCACACACATACAGACATGCTAAAACGCACCTAGAACCCAAACAAAATTTTGGTTTCTGAAATGGTCAAGGGCATTCTGTAGATGATTTATATCAGACATCCTTGTTTAATACCAATCAATTAATGTATATATTCAAGAATTATTGTCTTGTGTGTGTCATTCTGTGTGTGTGTGTGTGTGTGTGTGTGTGTGTGTGTGTGTGTTAATGTGTGTGTGTGTGTGTGTGTGTGTGTGTGTGTGTGTGTGTGTGTGTGTGTGTGTGTGTGTGTGTGTGTGTGTGTGTGTGTGTGATGTACGGATGACATGCGTGTGTGGGTGGATTCCTGTGTGATTGACCGCTAAGTCCCGCCCCCTTGGCTCTGTTTAATTAGATTGTATGTTGAACAAACTATAAAATAAAAGAACAGCCAACAGAGACCCCCCATCTTTTAATGATGGCCATCTGTCATTCAGGGGGGGGGGGGGAGAGAGAGAGAGAGAGAGAGAGAGAGAGAGAGAGAGAGAGAGAGACAGGAAAGAAAGAGAGGGAGAGAGGGAAGGAGAAAAGGCGAGAGGGATAAAGAGAGAAGGAGAATGAGAAATAGTGTGTGTGTTTGAGAGAGAGAGATAGTCAAGAGAGAAAGTGAATGAAAGAGAGAAACAGGACAGAAGACACAGGGGGTGTAAGTCCAACCAGCTGTACCTCCAGAACAGTTTCAACCCAGCACAACGGGACTCCCAGAACCCCCCGCAACGTAAAGACCTCGTGACAGAAAGTGCAGCCAGCAGAATCAAGAACCCAGCCCTCTGGAGGGAATTCCCCTAAAAGCTTATTCCAGGAGACTGCATGAACAATAAGGCCAGCGGTCGTCATTCATGGTGACGTCCGGGGAAATATTGTGCAGAAGGCGACGGGGTGGGACTCCGCAGGTGAGCGGAGACCGTGGGCTCAGAGCCAAGCGTCTCCGCGGGCCCTCGGTTCCTCCACAGCTGGGTTCATGCCCAGCCTGCTGGTAAACAGACGGAGATAGTGGACGTCTTTGTTTTCGTTGTGTTAACCTTTTCTTGTTTTGTACCCCGTCGTTTTCTTTTCGAGGCGGAAGAGCCAAAGTCTGCGGCTGCCCTGCCCTCACCGTTCAATCAGAGAATGCTACCACCACCAGAAACGTATGTTTTGTCTGAACGTTGCAGAACTTTGTGCCCGTCCGTTACCCTTGGTTACCGTTTAGACCGGGAACAGAGAGCAGCACATATTCTGACAGTCGAGGGGTCACTGCTCTCCCTAGGCTGTGCTACAGTGAGCACTGCATGCATATCTCTCCTCAAACCGGCTATTTGTGGGAAGTCTGGAATAGTGAATCATCCTTGGAGATAAAATATAAGAAACTGGTACATTCTCTAGAATCTATAAAGGGACAGGCATGCTCATGCATGGGTTCCGTGCGTCAGATTGAATACATTGAGGATTTTTAAGCACTTCACTGAGTCTCAAGTTAGCTACTTTATACATCCAGCCACCATTTATCTTTCTCTATCCCCGAGGCGGAACAAAATGATTTACAGGAGAGGGGGGATTGGGGTGTCAAACACCAAACACCAAGTAATCCCAGACAAGACCGGGGGCCAACGGAGGCCAACAAAAGGAAGTCCACGTGCTCAGGCTAGCAACCTATGGGTTTATTCACCTAGCAGCTGTCACGGCTCCTTCTTGGATCTAAACAAAGCAGTATGAACCAAATTCTACATTCAGTTAGTGCTTAAAACCAAGATGGCCACCAGGAGAATAAGGCCTATTGAGTCACCCTCAAAACAGAAACCCAGCATTCATTCAACATAAATACATACTAAACGCTGCGACGCAATCTGGGAAAGCCATATTAAAAAATTTGACCTGCAAATGAGCTGATGGCTTGAGGCAGTAAACACAGAGACAGTTTAAGTGCCCATGCATGAGAGCGCAATACGATGCTTCCCTATACTCATAACTGCATGCATGATTGATCAATTCACCAGGCAATGCAAACATCGACATTTCACAATGCCTTGTCATACATGCAATGTGTGTTACGTAGGCCTACACCCACGCATGCATTCACAAACACACACAAACACCCACACGCACTCATATTAACAATCACACATAGAAAACATCCACACAATGGTGAGTCTAATTGCATCACGCTTACTGTTAATAACGGTACATTTATGGATTCAATGAATGAAGAATCCAATGGATATGAGTCAGATAATCTTCCTTGAATATATTTATATTTTTCTCGCCCTGCTCCAATATAGAATGGAACATTGTTAAGGCCATTCACGTGCTGCCCCTGCTGCTGAAATATTCATCCTGGGTTGAGAGCACGTTATAGTTAGCCAGTTAGGCATGGGTGTACAGAGTCTAGCCGTAACATGAACAGCTGGTGAATATTTAAAACACGGCCTCTGCCCAGGTGCGTGGGTAAACGGCGGCTCGAGAAGGACGAGACAGACGGGTAGATTTAATCTAGAGAGAGAGACAAAGTGAGACAGAGCACACTATATGAGGGGGCAATTATATTTGCACTGTTGTCTGTTTGACAAAGAGAGAGAGAGGGAGAGAGAGAGAGAAGGAAGGGAGAGGGAGAGGGTTTTGTGTATCTGAGATTGGAAATTAAGAGGCATGAGGAGAGGATACGTCAAGATGAACTGTTTTAACAAGATGAACTCTGGCGAAGATCAACCTCAGACAGATAGACAGAAAGATGTGCAGAAAGACAGACTATTCCTTTTTTCCATTACACAAATGTTATACCGATTTCCCACCGGTTGCTTCTTGTCACAAAGAATGACTTTCTTTCCTCAATAAAACTGGGTTGCCATGAGTGCAGCGAGACCAGTTTCCTTTTTGCTTCTTCCCTCTATTTGTTTTACATTTCCTAGATATTGTGAGTGGGTTGGGAATCTCTTCATTGTGCGAGTATCCAAATGTCAAGTGAAATTGACACGTAGACGTAGATAAACAACAAAACAAACAAACACCTACCACGCTGAGCGTTCCTGACTGTGAGAGCGTTCCCACTGAGTTCCACTTAAACACTGCGCGACAACGTTCGCTTCTCAGCTGAGGCTCCCACATCTCCTCCAGCTTCGAAGGAGACCAACAGACTGCGTGCGTGCGTGCGTGCCTGCCTGCGTGCGTGCGTGCCTGCGTGCGTGCGTGCTTGTCTTAGTTTCTGTACGTGCCAGTGATTTAAATTAGGTTATGTAGGTGCATGTCTTTACGTATCAATGTATATATCTGCATATGGCAGCACAGATGTTATAACTTATAGGTACAACTGGGTATTTCCCTCCATGCACACACTGTGCTATCAGACCACTGAGTACACTTTCTTTATTTCCATATCAAATGTGTGTGTACCGCAGTATGTTTTTGCATAAATATGTGTGTCAGTGCCACTACGTCAGTCGACATTTTTTGATGTATTTAGGAGCGTATGTGTGCGTGTGTGTGTGTGTGTGTGTGTGTGTGTGTGTGTGTGTGTGTGTGTGTGTGTGTGTGTGTGTGTGTGTGTGTGTGTGTGTGTGTGTGTGTGTGTGTGCGTGCATGCATATGTGTATGTGTGTGTGTAGAGAGAGAGAGAGAGAGAGAGAGAGAGAGAGAGAGAGAGAGAGAGAGAGAGAGCATTTGCCTTGGCAGATAGTTCAGTAGTAAAAGCAGAAAATAAGAAAGGGGATCTTGGCGTCCTATTTTTGTTGTATATTCTGTGGGAAACATCAACCAGATAGGATGTTTGGTAACATCAGATAACATCATAATAATGTTTGTTTAGATAAATCTAGGAGCCTACTAAGTAAGTATATGTATTACAAAATATGCCACAAATGGTAATTCATATACCGCCAAATTCATTTGAAGGCAAAGATTCATTTGAAGGCAAAGTGTTGTGCTGGTTAACCAGCACAACACAGACTCCACCTCACTTTAATCACTGTTTAATCACCATGTAATCACCCCTAATCACTGTTTAATGTTTAAAAAGATTTCCTGCTTCAACAAGCAGAATTGAAGAGCACATTAAAGATAGAAGACACACACGGAAACCCTCCCTATAAAATAAAGACGATGAACACTCAGAGCGAGGGAGAGGACATTCAAAGAGAAAAGAGCAAGAGTGTGTTACAGTCTCTTCAAGGGTGCTTGGTCAGGAATTCGACCCCGCAGGGCCCTGAAGACTATCCAGCGAGCCCCCGGTGTGTTCAGGCACACACTGAAGACAGCACAACAAAGAGAGTGTGGTTTTGGTGGATTTATGTCTCCCCTTGGTTTCAGGGGAGAACCTGAGATCTCACAACCCATAGAAGAGACGTGTACCTCTGTCTGCCTGTTGATCTACAGTGTGGATACAGTTTTCACACACACCCGACACACACACACACACACACACACACAAAAATAGACGCAAACACACCGGATACTCAACCGACACTGCACACACACACACCAACACACGCATGTAGACTCACACACACACACACAGCCCTGCATCCCCGCCATAGCTTACCATACTTCCAACCGGCTTCGGTGTGTGTGTATACAGTTTATGGATGTGTGCAAGCATGTGTGTCTTGATGCCATTATGTGGAACACCAATCCGCTTCCAGAAGGAGCTTTGGTTTCCTGGGGTTTGAGTCCAAGGGGCTCAACTAACAAAACATCAAACCGAGTTGCGAGGATGAGTCATGCGATGATGATCCCACACCTGGTTAATACCACTTAGTATGCAGTATGCACACATGCAGCGCTGGAATCATGGGGGGCTGGGCACCCCTGAAATAAAGTTTGGACCATTCTGCCCTTTTCATGTGTTTTATCCAAACATGATTCTCTTCATTCCGATGCAATTCTCTTTCAATGATATGCTGAAAATGTTACATAGAATAAATCCATAAGAATAGCCTTTAATAGCTTTTTGCATGTGCTTTGCTCCATTAAAACAATAAAAGTATAGTTTTATGTTGCACTTCTAAAAAGAGGCGAATTCCGCACCCTGAAATGCCATGGGCTCATAATACAAATGTGTCAAATCGTTCACTGGTTTTGAATCAAGCTCAGAATGTGTTC
>NC_079431.1:6989143-7054143 GCF_026213295.1 Gadus chalcogrammus
TGTGTGTGTGTGTGTGTGTGTGTGTGTGTGTGTGTGTGTGTGTGTGTGTGTGTGTGTGTGTGTGTGTGTGTTTGTGTGTGTGTGCATGTCTGTGTGTGTGTGTGTGTGTGTGTGTGTGTGTGTGTGTGTGCATGTCTGTGTGCATGTGTGCAACTGTGCATGTGTACGTGCGTGCGTGCGTGCATGTGTGTGTGTGCTGCTTCTCTGCCACAGGCGTTTTCTCACTCGACTCGTCCATCTGTTTACAGGGGCAGTATCATCAGTTTTTCTGTTTACAGGGCCAGTAATCTGTCCATCTGTTCAAACGCAGTATAATCATATACTTATATTACCAATTACATCTATTACAGAGACAGTACGGTGTCTGATTTCTAACAATGACAGCTTAGCTAATATAATGACAAGTAGAATCTGTATGGTCAGTTTACTAGAGCATCGTAGCAGAATCTCTTGCTCATCTTTACAAGGACGCAATAGCTGATACGAGACATAACAATCTGTGTATTTCTCTCAGCATAACCCAGAGTTGTGACATCGTTGATGTTTGGATCAAAGGTGGAAAGGATATAAAATCACAGCAATGTCAGACAGCCCTGACCTATTTTACATCATCCTAACAAACCCAAAAAGAGCAGGTTCCAACTTTTTGGGGATGTCTAATTTCCCAATATTCTAATTATTGTGGTGATATTTTTCATCGGGATAAACATATTGACAGGAATACGACATACTCTGTTCAGAATGCCCCATCTCCCTCTGTGCTGCCGGGACTGGTTCCAGTCCCGACACGGGACTAGTTCCAAAATATGCAATGCAGACAGGGAGGAGGACTGGGTCCAGAGTCCAGACAGGGTGGAAGACTGGTACCAGGCAGGGAGGAGGACTGGGACCAGGCAGGGAGGAGGACTGGGTCCAGACAGGGGGGAGGAATTGGTCCAGGCAGGGGGACTGGGTCCAGGAGGGGGACTGGGTCCAGACAGGGAGGGGGACTGGATCCAGACAGGGAGGAGGACTGGGTCCAGACAGGGAGGAGGATTGGGTCCAGGCAGGGGGATGCCGGCTCAAACCAGGCTGCCTAGCGAGGAGCACTCTGGCGGGGTCGGAGCGAAGGGGCAACGCCTTGCTCCCTGGTTCCTCCGGCGTTCAGCAGCTTAATCTAAACTGTGCCGCTCACTCAAGAGAACATTTGGTTCCGCTAAATAATTCAACTCCGGGGGCCGCAGTGGGGACAGGAGAGAGGGGAATGGAGGGAGAGAACATGTAAGAGATAGTCAGAGAGAGAGAGAGAGAGAGAGAGAGAGAGAGAGAGAGAGAGAGAGAGAGAGAGAGAGAGAGAGAGAGAGAGAGAGAGAGAGAGAGAGAGAGAGAGAGAGAGAGGCGGGGCTGGTTATAAGGGACAATAGACGATGTGTTGTGAGAACAAACCTACAGAGGAGAAGAAGAAGACAGGCACTAATGTCAGTACAAGACACAGTCAAGTGCATCAGGACCTAAAACATTCTGACTGCGTCTGTCTGTCTGATGGTCTTTCTGTCTGTCTGTCAATTTGTCTGTCATTCCGTCTGAGTGCTTGTCGGTCTGTATGTCAGTCTGTCATCAAGTTCATTAAAATTCAATATATATTCATTGAATTAATAAAATATGCAATGTTAAGAAATGTAACCTAAAAATTATTCCATAAAAAAAAGTATTTTTAAGGCAAAAAGTCCTATAAAATACGAGAGCGGTAAAACTGAAAAGATAAAACTGGTCAGTCTATTTGTCTGAAAGAACAGTAGAGTGACAATGAACTGTGGAGAGAAAGAGAGAGAGAGAGAGAGAGAGAGAGAGAGAGAGAGAGAGAGAGAGAGAGAGAGAGAGAGAGAGAGAGAGAGAGAGAGAGACAGAGAGACAGAGAGACAGAGAGACAGAGAGAGAGGTAGAGAACCACATCCACTGTGAAATCATCTGCATCATTTATCATCTGTGGATTGACATCTTATCGCTGCATGAATATCTATTACAGCCTGACTGTGACCCATAAGGACACATTAAAAGTTAAACTGTATATCACTTCATTGGCCGCCGCCCTGTCTGTGGTACAGTGAT
Source organism: Gadus chalcogrammus (assembly GCF_026213295.1). Classification (NCBI taxonomy): domain Eukaryota; kingdom Metazoa; phylum Chordata; class Actinopteri; order Gadiformes; family Gadidae; genus Gadus; species Gadus chalcogrammus. The sequence goes on from NC_079431.1 coordinate 6,991,232, forward strand.
GGCATAAGAAGCAGATCCTTGACTTGTAGTTTAATGACTGGATTCTCTTCTCTCTTTCGTCTCTCTTATCTCTTCCGACCCTCTTTCCCCTTGAGGTTTATTGAAAAGACATATTTATATGCATAATAATTCTATAATATTATAGCATTCAGCTGATAAGGAGATGAGGGACTAACTTTTCCTTACCCTTGTTGATGGGGTTCTACCGCTGGGGTATTACACCAACCAGTCTGACTTAGGGTGAGCTTTTTACTGTGATCCCAGAAAGCACAAAGGACGTCAGAACTTAGTAGTAAAAAAAAAAAATATTATATATATATAAATGTAATTTAACGAAATAGCTCCTAAAGCCAGTTCAGTGAGTCAGCAGCGACAGAAAAACTGAGACCCTGAGCATGCGAGAGAGGAAGAGAGAGAGAAAGAGGGAGAGAGAGAGTTAGAGGGAGAGAGAAGGAGAGAGAGAGACAGAGAGAGAGAGAGAGAGAGAGAGAGAGAGAGAGAGAGAGAGAGAGAGAGAGAGAGAGAGAGAGAGAGAGAGAGAGAGAAGAGATGGGAGAGAGAGGGATGGATGGATGGAGGAGACACTAGAGTAGAGAGGGACAAGAGAAAGAGGAAGAGAGACAGTGAGTATCAGGGAGAGTTGGAGAGAGTGCACATTTCCAATCCAACAGTCCAATGGAAATTATTTCATCTTCTCTATTTCAAGAGCCATTAATACTAAACGCCAAAGAAAGCAATTAGGATTCTTATTCGGGGCGCTTAAAGGCTTTTATAAGAAAAGGACAGAGAAGAGAGAGAGAGAAGAGAGAAGAGAGAAGAGAGAAGAGAGAGAGAGAGAGAGAGAGAGAGAGAGAGAGAGAGAGAGAGAGAGAGAGAGAGAGAGAGAGAGAGAGAGAGAGAGAGAGAGAGAGAGAGAGACTGGGACAGAATGGGATACCTTCTCATTACTCTTTGAGCCTCATTAGCTTCGGACTAACGGTGCGTCTGTGTGTCTGTCCGGGCAGTGAGGCAGCCAAATGACCTACATCCAAATCTAGATGGCCTGAATCCACATCTAGATGGCCTACATCTAGATGGCCTGTGACTCAAGCAGGGGCAGGACCGTCTAATTTGCAGAGTTGTTTAACCAGTGGCTGGGCACGAGGGAACATTGGGAATCTATTCTTGAACTGGACAAATTTACAGTAACAGAAATCAATTTCTGTAACTGAAATAATTTTCTGTTACTGCGTACATTTTAAATATTGTTAAGTAAATATAATTATTGCTTAAAGTCTGCATATGAGGTGGCCCGCGAAAGCTCTGGACAATTTCTGACGATTTAGTGGTAACACTTAAAGACAGAAGTTGGGAGCCAATGGTCTCGTGGTGAGGCTGCTTGGCTCCCTATAGGGAGACACTGGGATCCCCAATGTCTGTGGCCTAATGACATAATGTCTCCTTAAAATAATGCCTGTATGACGCATTGAATAAAAACAACTGCAAAATGCCTGAATAGTAAACCAGCGTATCAGCTAAAAAGAACCCAGCTGAGATGGCAAAAAGGCATTGACTTTAGGCCTTTTCTACAGGAAAGGCATAAAGGCAAATCTGAGTGCAATTGAGACAGAAAATAATGCATTCTGGCAGATGGATTTGGATTTGACAAAGGTACACAAAAAGCTTAGCAAAATGTGACTGTGCCTGTGTGTGTGCGTGTGTGTGTGTGTGTGTGAGTGTGTGTGTGTGTGTGTGTGCAGTGTGCGTACGGAATATGTTAAGTGTTTTTAGCAGGGAAGTGGGCAGCAGGAAGAGAGTGGGATGAAACAGAGTTTTTTGAGTAGAGAGACGGAGGAGTCAGAATGACTAGAGTCACACACACACACGCAAGCACACACACACACACACACACACACACACACACACACACATACACATACACACACACACACACACACACACACACACACACACACACACACACACACACACACACACACACACTTATAACATAAAAGAAACACAACAGGCATACTCAAACAGAACCGTTCTAAAATAACACACACAATACTCACACGCACACACACACACATACACTCAATGTGAGGACCTTCTGGTAATGGCATTCCCTGCACATGAGACGAATTTATATTCACTAATGAACAAACAGATAGTTAGCATCAATCGTTTGATTGATTGATTTAAAATGCAGCTGAAGCAGTTCTCCATTGCCACACAAGCCCCAGGTGTCTTGACTTGGCTCCTCCAATACCAGGACGGAAGTTGTTGTTGCTTTTGTTCAAACTGCTTAATTGTACCGGAGTATGAGCGATATTACACGCAGAACAGGTGTTCTGTGCTCCTATTTCTCGAGTGTGTGTGGTGATCGCTGGTTTAACCTGTGTGTATGGCACAAATGCGCCACAGGTGTCTTATCAGTCCGGGCCAGGTGAGGCTGCTTTAACCAGCCATCATCCACACACACTCCACAGCTGCCCTCACAACCTGTACTATAATGTCATGATAATCGATAATACACGGCCCATGTCTCAAGAATGATTGATCTTATATCGATCGGTGCCCAATGCCCATGGGATGTATGCAGTAGGCACAAACAATTATACGCACACACACACACACACACACACACACACACACACACACACACACACACACACACACACACACACACACACACACACACACACACACACACACACACACACACACACACACACACACACACACACACACACACACACACACATATTCAGTCAGACACGCGACCCCACCCCCGACCCCCCGCAGCCAGCCACTGGCAAAGCATTACATTACACACAGATGAACACAGTGCATTGTGGGAAATGCCCGGGGCAGGTCCACTGCAAATTTCAACCATTACTTTTTCATTGAGTTATTTCAGGTTTACTTTATTGAAACAGACAAGTATGACAGATTCCATGGTTTGGGTTTTCAGCTGTGACCTCAGAGCTAAAATAAATTATAAATTATTCAAATAAGTAAATAATTTAAGACAACCTGAACAAGCGTTTAAACAGGTAAGGGAAAACTTTTGTTGTGTCGGAAAGGACTTTTGCTTTCATTGCTCATATGATCATATAATGCTATGCGTAGCAATAATTAGCAACATAGCAATAATTAAGATGTTCCTCTCAAAAGCCTTCTGTGGTAGACTCGGTACCCCCAGCCCCTTCTGCCGGCGATTTGAATTCACCCTGCAGAAGGGTCTGGAGAAGAGCAATACATTTATTTCTGCCTCCGATAAGTTTTTGCGGGAGCCATTCACCAAGCTGGCTGTTCCCCCTGGCGCGCCATTGGCTGGTTTAACACAATGACGACTGGGAAGCAACGGCAAGCAGCCAATTGCGTACAGTCGTTTGAACTAGGCCCGTTGATGACGCCTCTTGTGCTGAAGTAAATGACAGCAGCCTCCCTAGACAAACGTGCAATCTACGATTGAGCTTGGTCTGGCAATAGCCAGGCTACCTCTGTTGGGGAACCCAGACTGATCGAGACGAAGGTCGAGGAGTGTCGTGGTCAGCAATACTCTGAATATGAACCTCAAGAAAAGACAGCTTGACTCAGGTCTTGTTGGCGATGGTGTGAAACGCTGAGACGGGTTGCATTAAAATTCACAAGCAGCCTGTGGTTGTTATTGGTATGTTAAAAAATAAACTGAAAACATGGCACTGGTGATTCGGAGATCAGATACATCCTTGAAAGGGTTTGTTTGAGATACTGGCTGAGCACAACGTTAGCAGTGCTCAGTAGCTGGAGATGTGGAAAAGACATACGTTTAAAAATAATTTCTGAGTGCTTTAGATTTACAAGCGCTCACTTATGATCACACACACACGTGTTTAGGAAAATACTTATAAGAGTAAAAATAATTCCTGAGTGCTTTAGCTTTATAAACACAAGCGCACACTTGTGATCACGCACACACACACGCACACAGACACACACACACATCACACACTTGATCTTTATCGCTGATGTTCGCTTCAGTTCTCTGGCCCCTCTCCCCTCAGAGTCTGTCTGCAACTTTGAAGGAATATAAACAAGCTTTGGGGTCTCCTAGCCATATACTTTTCTTTCTTAATTCTTAATTTGAATAAGTACTTTTTAGTTTGGCACTTAGCTGCATAACATTAGCAGAATGCCTGATGTATGGCTTTGACCAGAGTACTGAGTGCTGACTTTTATTTTGTGAACAGGAAGTGCGGAAGTAGCCAACTCTTTTCACACCTGTGCATTATCCCGGGAGAGAGAGAGACAGAGAGGGAGACAGAGAGACAGAGAGGGAGAGAGAGAGCGAGAGAGCGAGAGAGAGAGAGAGAGAGAGAGAGAGAGAGAGAGAGAGAGAGAGAGAGAGAGAGAGACAGAGAGGGAGACAGAGAGGGAGAGAGAGAGAGAGAGAGAGAGAGAGAGACAGAGAGCGAGAGACAGAGAGAGAGACAGAGAGAAATGGAGCAAGTGGGAGTAAGAGAGAGAAGGATCCAGAGAACAGAGAGAGAGAAAGAAGAGAGAGAGAGAAAGACAGAGGAAGCGAGCGAGAGAGGAGAGGACAATATCAGGTAGAGATGAAGGACATTACTAAAGAATCTTAACTCAAACTAGACGCAAGATTATAAAAAGATGGACAGAGAAGAGGAGGGGGGGGTGAATAAGAGACAAGACGAGACCTCGACAAGATGTGGGAGAGCCTAAGAAAGGAAAGAGGAGGAGGAGCAATTAGAAAGACATTAGAGCATGTCCTGGTGCATTATGGGTAATGTTTTTTTGACAGGCAGGCATGTAAAAACTCACTCATTTTTTTAGTGTGACAATTTCAACCCGTCAGTCTCATAGTCTGTGCTAATTAGGGGAACGTTTAATGGTTTTTCAGTGCTTTTATCTAAAGCACTTTAGCTGTACAGTCACTTCTTATGTAAACGCATTTCATCTCACAAAACCTGAGACAGGCATGAGGGGTTTGCATTGTGTGTGTGTGTGTGTGTGTGTGTGTGTGTGTGTGTGTGTGTGTGTGTGTGTGTGTGTGTGTGTGTGTGTGTGTGTGTGTGTATATGTGCGTGCCTGCATGCGTGTGCCATCGTGTGTCTTTGTGTGTGCGTGTGTGTGTGTGTGTGTGTGCGTGTGTGTGTGTGTGTGCGTGTGTGTGTGTGTGTGTGTGTGTGTGTGTGTGTGTGTGTGTGTGTGTGCGTGTGCGTGTGTGTGTATGTGTGTGAATGTTTTGTTTTCCGTAATTTGGATATAGAATATAGCAGAATGTCCATCAGCAAATATTACATGTAAATATAATTAATAGCAAATCTCTTTCTTTCAATGCAAGCAGTAGCTGTGGTGATGATGCAGCAAACTATCTTGCCAGAGAACAACTGATAAACTTTTTATTGCTTGCGTTTACATTTCACAGGCCAGACGGAAACATAAATATTTGTCTTGCATATTTGCCATGCAAAAAATTATCCAGGTTCAGGCATTGATTGCAATCGAACACAGATATAGTTAACATATAGAGCAAATTGTAACTGTAGCTAATATACATACTAGTATTTAACTATATGCACAGTATGGAATCTGGATATCACTCACACAGGTAGGCCATCAAATAATGTCATCCGAGCCGAATGAAATGTTTGGACATGCTCATGAAAGGCCTGCACAGGCCAGAAATACTCTGAGCATTTGATTAACTGATATATGTAAGGGTGTCAATATAATTTCAACAAATAGGATATATATATGAATAAATATGAGTAAATTAACCCAAAATAAACCTCTAGTAAACCTCAAAGCAAAATGCCCCTAGCTTCAAAACCTTTAGAGAGATGTCAAAATTATATAATCTCTCTAACACATCTCTGTTTGTCAGTTAGTTTACTGACAAAAAAAAAATGTTTACAACCAGATAACTGTCCAAATTAATGGATTCAGAGTCTTTATATAAATAGTTTCCACTTGAAGATGAATGCAAAGCTGCCTCTGAAGGAGTATGGATCTAAATATTTGAATCAAGATAAAACAGAATGCTGATAAATCCTTTCACCCATTTATGCAGAAACATTCCATCTCTTTGACCCAATAGAAAAACCGTTTCAGATGCAACGAGCCAACTGGTGTTCTGGCATTGCACCATCTCAGATTAACATATCAGAGCAGCCTTTATTTCCTTCCAGCAGTTGTGTAAATCAATACTACATCCATGTTAGTGGTAATAGATAGACAATGGAACAAGTGAAGTGTCAAAGATAACAGGAAGAAACAAGCCTTTTATAACACGCATGGGTTCGTTCCGAGATTGAAGGAGTTGGCAGGATCTCTCTGTGTGTGTTTGTGTGTGTCTGTGTGTGTGTGCGTGCGTGCGTGTTTGTGTTTGTGTGTGTGTGTGTGTGTATATGTGCGTGCCTGCGTGCGTGTGCGTGCGTGTGTCTTTGTGTGTTTGTGTGTGTGTGTGTGTTTGTTTGTGTACAGCCCTGTGGCTGTGGATGACTCTCTCCTCTGTTGTATGGCCTCTCCCCAGACCCACACACGATAGCGTACTACGAGCACTGCCAACTCTACCGGCATAGCGCTTGTAGCACTGGTAGCGATGATGCTACCAGCTCCATTGTAGGTTAATGGAGGCAGAACGCGACAGAACTACAGCTAGTGGTGCTAACTGCGCTGCTTCTGTTTGCCGACTCTACAACACACCCCGCTGGAGCATTTATGGCATCTTGCTGTATAGGATTACGCTCCATCAAATATCTCTGCTGTATTAGTCCTTCCCTACACGCATACATATCCAACCAGGGGCCCGGCCCCCAGGCCAGTGATGAATATGTATGTGTCAACGTCTCTCTCTCTCTCTCTCTCTCTCTCTCTCTCTCTCTCTCTCTCTCTCTCTCTCTCTCTCTCTCTCTCTCTCTCTCTCTCTCTCTCTCTCTCTCTCTCTCAATGTAGATACTAACTGATACTCTCTCTCTCTCTCTCTCTCTCTCTCTCTCTCTCTCTCTCTCTCTCCCTCTCTCTCTATCTCTCTCTCTCTGTCTCTCTCTGTCTCTCTCTGTCTCTCTCTCTCAATGTAGATACTAACTGATACTCTCTGTCTCTGTCTCTGTCTCTGTCTCTCTCTCTCTCTCTCTCTCTCTCTCTCTCTCTCTCTCTCTCTCTCTCTCAATGTAGATACTAACTGATTCTCTCTCTCTCTCTCTCTCTCTCTCTCTCTCTCTCTCTCTCTCTCTCTCTCTCTCTCTCTCTCTCTCTCTATACTAACTGATACTCTCTCTCTCTCTCTCTCTCTCTCTCTCTCTCTCTCTCTCTCTCTCTCAATGTAGATACTAACTGATACTCTCTCTCTCTCTCTCTCTCTCTCTCCCCAGCGTGCCAGTGTGTGTGTGTGCTGGGCTGTGGGCCCCACTATGAGTATGCTATGGAGGAGTTCTGCCTGGCCCGGTTTAAACTGGACATGCTGGAAGTGGAGCAGAGCCACTGGTGCCACTGGGATGAAACACTGGAGTGAGTGGCAAACACAAACACACACACACACTCACACACACAAAGATGTATACGCAGTGGCAGAAAATCACACCACATACACACACAGACAGACTGACGGACAAGTGAATAGGATACAAGCATTGAAAAACGAATGTTCACACACATGTATTGATCACAAACCCACATGCAGACGCACACCCCCCCGTCGTAAACACACATACACACCCACAAACAAACACCTATACATGCAGGCATGCACACCTACACTCTCACACACACACTGGACCTCACACACACAAACACACACACACACACACACACACACACACACACACACACACACACACACACACACACACACACACACACACACACACACACACACACACACACACACACTTACTTACAGTAACTATGTAAACACCAGATAAGCTTTATACAAACCTCTTGATAAGCTCCGATGGTCTTGAATCTTCCCCTCCGATGTGGGAGTCTTTCCCTGGCCCGGGGGGATTCTGTTGGTCCCCTTCCAACAGATGATTAAAACCTGGCTTAGAAACGGTGTCAGAACCAGACACGGATGAGTGTGTGAGAGAGAGAGAGAGAGAGAGAGAGAGAGAGAGAGAGAGAGAGAGAGAGAGAGAGAGAGAGAGAGAGAGAGAGAGAGAGAGAGAGAGAGAGAGAGAGAGAGAGAGAGAGAGAGAGAGAGAGAGAGAGAGAGATTGTTTGAGAGATTGGGTTTGAACAAAGATGTGGTGACACATTTACGTATTCCCAAATGGTAGCGATCAAGAAGCTACGTGCATACATGACACCAATAACACACTAAATAATAAATACAAGAAGAATGCAGCAGTGCTGTGACACCACACAGCTCTTGCACAGTGGGGTACCTTAAAGCGGGATTTATAGTCCCTGTCACACTCAGGGCTGGTGCATTTATAGATGCAGTTCTGCAGTGAAGTTTTTGTGGACACGGAGGTCGCACACTCTGCTTTTGGAGTTTCTAAATGTCAGAGGTGTGCGACAGGCGACAAATCACTGTATGAACCTTGTGCAAAGGAGAGGGATTAGGTCATTCTCAGTTCACGCACGGCGGTTATAAACTTGGTCCAGGCGGCCATCTGTAAAATAGAATCCCTGAAGGTATTACCGTCTTTTTTTCTCACTCTATCTGTGTGTTTCTGTGCGTGCGTGGGTGTGTGTGTGTGTGCGTGCATGCGTACAAGTGACAAATATGTCCTCTTGTACTTGTTGTCACATGCGCTCTACCCCTTCCGGTAGAGCGCATGGGACCTATGACATCGAAAAATATGAATGGGTTTCAATGGAGAGAAATTAATTATTTTCTGGTCTCAGTCTTTATATGCCATGGATTACACATATGTTGTTTGTGGATTTAAATTATAATCTTTCATGCAAAGAAAACTAAAAAAATTTGCGAAGAAGTTTGATAATGTTAGGTTTTGTGTGAGGCCGCTTTGTGAAATACAGCCCCTCGCTGTTCTCGACTCGAATGATATACGTCACCACCCGCAATTGGAACTCTGGTACTGACATGGCGATCTCTCTGCTCCACTTCACCGCTTTTTTCCAAGGGGAGGATAAAAGCATCGAAAGAGGTGAAAGTCATTATAAGTCGGGGCACGTATAGAGTTTCAGTTATGCCGATGGGAAGATTGGGAGATTGTCGTTCTTGTCCACGCAAGTCGCAGGGAGCGAGACGTCACATATGAGACGTGTAGTCTTTCTCATTGTGTTTTCTCTACAGCCTTTAACTGAACAATTGCAGAATAAACGGTCAGAATCGTGACAAAAGTATAATTTAAATCCACAAAACAACATATGTGTAATCCGGGGCATATAAAGATAATTACTTTTTCTCCATTGAAACCCATTCATATTTTTCGATCTCATATGTCCCATGGGCTCTATCGGAAGGGGCGTGACTTCGCCACTGCGCTCTTAACTCTTTATTTGTATGTATCGATTTTCTGTGAATGGTTTAAAAATGGACCCTGGAAAAAAGTCGCTCTCGCTCTCTCTCTCTCTCTCTCTCTCTCTCTCTCTCTCTCTCTCTCTCTCTCTCTCTCTCTCTCTCTCTCTCTCTCTCTCTCTCTCTCTCTCTCTCTCTCTCTCTCTCTCTCAACTAGGTCATAATTTTGAGACTCAACTTCCCACAGAAAATGTCTTTGTTGGCTTGATAGATAGGGGCTTTATAAATAAACCAAATTCACAATGTGTTTTGTAATATCTTATGATTTACCATAATTTAGTATTTTCTTTTCGCTAAGACTGTTCGATGGGAACTTTTTATCAGTCAAGATGGATTTGATCTCTTTCACTCCCCTTGGCAATAGTGGAACATCAATAGTGTATGTTAGTTACAATTAAAAAAACATTAACGACAGTTCACCAATTGACGCTGCAAATGAATTTCATTATGAATATCACACAATAATGAATGAGTCTGTTGTCAATAAGGAAATAAGTACTGAATAAATACAAACTCTCGAAGGTCATTTTTTTAATATTCCAGTGCTGGTTATGAGCTTTTGAGATAAAAAGATTGGTAGTATTTGTGGACATGAAGACGGGGAGTTGTTGAGCAGGCTCAGACGCCTACCTTCAGGACCGGGAGTGGAGAGGAGAAACATTGCGCTCTGTTTTCTTAACCTTAGGCAGGAGGTATCTTTTATTATTTAGGAGCTTGACATTTCCTCCTCGGTTCCTATCAGAGCTGTATTTTACACAGAACACAGAACACAGAACCAGGACACTGACCTATAGCACTCTGTGCAGTTAAATGGGGATGTGTGCGTGTGTGTGTGTGTGTGTGTGTGTGTGTGTGTGTGTGCGCGTGTGCGTGTGTGCGTGTGCGTGTGTGCGTGTGCGTGTGTGCGTGGGGAATGGACGTCATCATCGGAAGCTATGGACAACCAAAAGCCATTAAAAAGGTGTTAGGTATGTATGAGTGTGTGCGTACGTGTGTGGGTGAGTGTTACCTTGGGGATTCACAATAGGAGATAAAGCTCAGAGAGAATAGGCTTTATTGGAAGAGACAGAAGATGAAAGATCCATTGCTTAACTGTGCAAAGGAACCAAACCGCCATTTTAGCCTGTTTGATTAGAAAACACAAACAGCACAACCACGGTTGAGAAACCTCCACAAATTAGCCGTTTTCTCGTGGCTGGCAGCAGTTCCAAAAGCAGCCAGATAATCCGATGGCCTCCTCGACGCTCCGACCCCCTTCTGTGCTCCGGAGGGCGGCGATGTCAATAATCACAGACCAACGGACCGTTCAAATAACACATCCACGTTCAGGATCTGTTATTATCTTTCCACGCCATCGCGCCCGTTACTCCCCCACGGATCGGTTCATCACGCGCAGTCATTGACCCATTCGCTCACTCTTTCATCCACTCATTCCCTCTTTCAAGCAATTCACACATTCACTCCTTCACTCCTTCACTCTTTCACTCACTCACTCAGTCACAGATTTCATTCGCAACATTCCTTTTAAACGATGATGAAGACTAATCTGACTGTCCATGCTTGACCTAAAATACCTCCAGACATTCAAATGAGGCAAATACCTCTTGGCAAACTGTTAATATGAGCTATTATCATATAATAAGGGCTTAACATGAGATATACGTAGCATCAGGGGTTGATTGAGACTAATTAGGAATAATTAAGACGGATATTTCTGCACTCTCCAGTTGTCGTGGTAGCCTCCCAGGGGCGGTGAAGCAGCGATAACTGTGAGTCATCCCTCTGGTGTGTTTTCCCTCTTCTACCCCCATATGGTTGGCTTTGGGTCCTGGAAAGTCATTAGCAAAACATTGCTAATGCTGACACGAATTACATCCTGCGCCGGTTGAAATGCTTCATTAAATCAGAGTCTTTTGCCCTCCCCCCAGCACACTTGCTATGTTATGAGCAAAAGACGTGTTTCCCTGATCTCAGTTGATACAAATGCAGGAAGACGCATTTGAGTGTTGAAGTGGTGAGCTGAAGAAGGCTTGATGATTAAAGTGAGGATGGGTTAGCACTGGGCGGTCGTCCAATACCAGCATGGCTATTGCTTTAAATCTATTCACATTCAGGGCGTTTAGCCTTTATCCAAAGCGACTTACAACGGTTCATAAACCCATTCACACACTGCCGGGAGAATCAACCATGCGATCGGGAGCAGTTAGGGTTATGTGCCTTTGTCAGGGGCTCCTCGACACTCGGCTATGAGGAGACGAGGATCGAACTACCTGGGTAGTAGCCCCTTTGGTAGATGCCATTTTCATTCTTTCATTTATCAATTCATTAATTGGTTGGGGCGGCAGTTGCCGCCCCAACCAATTAATGAATTGATAAATGAAAGAATGAAAATGGCATCTACCAAAGTTAGCACTGCATAAAAGCGTAAGGAATTCAAAAGGTGTTCAGTTGGTGGCCATCAGCAACCCCACTGCTAGATGCCACTTAACCATACAAACTTTGGTGGCTTTGGTCCCACTGCACAGGGTCTAAAATTGCCAAACAAAAAAGGATGTTCAGATTAATACGATCATGATAAAATAGAAAACAATACCGTACCAGCCTCCCCTCTTGCCCTGACCGTAATAAGGGGGCAGAACCTAGATGAACGGTTCATGTCGTCAGCCTGAGGTCAGCGGCTTCTGAAAAAACACTTTACATTTGTGCAAAAGTGAAATTGTATTGGGGCAATCCTGCTCTGCCTCCTGCCGTGGTCCACTTATGGGTCGCTACCCACAGTTTGAACACCGCTGCTCTACACAGGCTGGGGGTCCCTGTAGAGGCAGAACAGACAGACAGACAGACAGACAGACAGACAGACAGACAGACAGACAGACAGACAGACAGACAGACCGCCTACTGACCTCATCTCTTAACCCAGCAAACCATGTGTGAGGGATGGAATCTTCATCGCTTAAGTGGTCCTTTCAAGACTGAAGACTGGGAGAACTGTGTGTGTGTGTGTGTGTGTGTGTGTGTGTGTGTGTGTGTGTGTGTGTGTGTGTGTGTGTGTGTGTGTGTGTGTGTGTGTGTGTGTGTGTGTGTGTGTGTGTGTGTGTGTGTATTTTTGTGTGTGTATTTTTGTGTGCGCCTGTTACTTGTGCTACAAGGGAGAAAAGTCCCGTTAAGCTGCATTCTCCCACGACTGCCCAGCGTGAGACATATGAGCCGTGTGTGTGTTGGCGTGGGTGCATCGTAGTGCTAGAGACAGCTTAAGGCGGTGGTTCCCAACCTCGAGGCCAGGACTCCACTTGGGGTCGCCTGACATACATTACATTAACATTTACCTTTAGGGCATTTAGCAGATGCTTTTATCCAAAGCGACTTACGATTAGTACATTTGTCAGAAGAAAAGCGATATGGGGGCGCTGGAGATTGGGACCCCATATGTATATCAGAGCTTATTTTAAAGGGTATCATAGAAGCTCTGTGTGTATTTACTGACAGCCCTAATGATTCAAAGCAAGGAGCAAAACACTTGGTGTGTACGGGAGTGAGTCAGTGACATTTACGTGCATTAATACGGGTAGATATTGATTGGGTGAAAACGATTTGTGATGATGCAGATGTACATAAGCTACAGTTGCGCTCACAAATATATTTATAGCTAGAAATGTGGTGTTTTTTAATGTTCACAAGCAATAAAAAAACATTTACTCTGTTTATTGGGATATTTCAATTTTAAATGTAGGTCTTATAGGTTGGCCAGTATCTTTATTAGGTCTACATCATAATTAATTTGTTCCATAACAGACACATTTGTTTTATACATTATATGAACACTTCTTCTATTGATATATCTTATTATTCCAAGATACAGGGCTACCGGCTTCAATTCAAACCACACGACTTTGACCATACACAGTATATCGTTGGATAATGAAACTATTGGATCAGATGTTTATGGTTTGTCACAGACAGTATACATTGTTTAAAACACGAGTTGGACCACAGAAACTAGTAGGCATGGATTTATAGAGATATGGTCACATAAAATACACATAGCCGATACCAAGTTTACTTTCTTCATTAATCGGTTAGGTGTTTCAGAGAGCTAGCCTCTTAAAGCAACTTAAAGCTTGAATTCATATTTCATTCATAATGAATTGTAATTCATTGGATGACACATGCCAATGGCCAAACAAGGGCAGGTAGCGCCCGCAGCTATTGGAAAGCTGTGAAGAGGACACTCCAAAAAAGGGGGTTTCTTTGAACTAACGGGATAAGCATCCTCCGAACGGGTTGGAAATCGCATCAGAGGGATGGAAGACGCTCATCCCTTTGGAGGATGTCAGCCTCCATGAGAGGGTTATGCTTTTCGTATACTCCTATTCATTTAAACCAACCTAACTGACGAGCTGAAGTCCTAATCGGCTTATAGATTTCGCAGAGAAAGTACCTAATCAAACAATGTGCGATTACACCCTCTTTCATCCTCATTGAAACAAGATAAAACAAATAATAACTGAATGCTTTACATCCACAATTTTTAATTGTCCTTTATTTCTAGTGTTTCCCGCCTCACTCTCTTTCCCCTCTCTCACTAACCTGGATGTCCCTATTTCCACACATATATTTGGTCACAACCCAATAATCTATTATATCTATTATAGTACATTAAAAAAATTACTGAACAACATTAAACATTTTAAAATAGTGAGTTAACTATTATTAATAACTAATATATAATTATTAATGTGTCATACATTTCGTGAATCATTTCCTTTTAAACATATATTATTGCAGCTATTATTGAATACAGCTGTATTCAACTATTATTATTAATTATCGATTTCCTAATGTATAATTTCCTAATTTATAAAAAATTGAGAATTTTATGGTTGGTCTTTTCAACTTGATAAAGACCTATTTTTTATCAAGCTATTTTTTATCAAGTTGAGCCCAGCAAAGCCACTTAGGGGGGTGCTTGGCAAGGTCAACTGCCTGCAGATGTACCCTTCAGAGGTACATTTACCAAGCAGAAACACATTCTCAGGCGTGGTCCAATCTCTTTTGGTTCTGATAACACCAATTTCATATCCCCTGTAAAATTTCATTCAGCTGCTGGCCCTTTACAATCAGCAGTTATTTCAGAGTCTGGTTGGGCTGCTAGGAGGAAACTTCTGGTGGTTACAATCTCAATAGGACTTTTTAAAAGGCAAAGCTTGGAGATGGTGACAGTTGAGTTACTTTTTCAGAGAGAGTACTACGTTGGTCCAATTAACTCACAATAATACTTTGTGAGACAGCATCGAACAGCCAAGTTCACGTGTCGAGGTTTCCTCATAGTTTTATAAATTGGATTTCGTTTTTTCAAACCTGTAATACTATAGGTCATAGCTTAGATGGCAATGAAGATATGATGATATTTAAACACTACTGTAAAGTGTGTGGGTGTGTGTGTGTGTGTGTGTGTGTGTGTGCGTGTGCGTGTGTCTGTGTGTCTGTGTGTGTGTAGTGAGTGCAACAGTCCCTTCCTGAGTGTTAACGGCGGATGTAAGCGATCCCAGACCAGTCAGAGTACAAACGGCTGCGATCAGATGGCTACAGGGTTACAAGTAAACAGCAGACATGGTACACCTCCACGAGGAGCTCTGCTCACCTCAGACGGAACGGTGGACATTAGAGGCGGTCGGATGTGATGGTTTAGTGGAGAGGGTGTTTGACTCCCAGCCGAGAGGTTGTGGGTTTCGAACCCCATGTCAGTTCAGACTGTATCCAAACAGGGTTCAGACATTATTAAGACTGGGTTAAGGCTACGTCCAGACTGTACGTGTACAGAATTCAAACAGGGTTTAGACTGTGTTGAAACAGGATTTTGACCTGATTCAAACTGGATTCAGACCGAAGTCAGACAGTATTCAGAGTATTCAGACTACTCAGACTCTATCCAGGCCTAATTCAAACCAGATTAGAATCGGATGGAGGCTGAATCGAGACTGTTTTCAGGATGAACACAGTAACAGGATTCAGACTGCGTTCACTTATACGTGTCCACAGAGATGCGAGCTGGCCAGGCGTGCGTGGCTGGCCAGGCGTGCGTGGCTGGCCAGGCGTGCGTGGCTGGCCAGGCGTGCGTGGCTGGCCAGGCGTGCGTGGCTGGCTCATTATCAGCCCCCAGGGACCCAGCAGCCCAGACTTATTTCCCGCTTCATCGGAGCGGCCGTCTCCGGCGCCGCGGACTCGTGGCGCCCTGTTTACTTATTTATCCCTCCGTCACGTGGCACCTTGCAGTAAGCGGAGCAAATCGCTTTCAATCTCTCAGCGTTTGGCTCCTGTGATCCGGGCGTCTGTGAAGCATGTGGAGTTGGTTCTTTCAGTTGAATTAAATGTGAACCTCAACACCTTGTAGACGCCCTTCTCTCTGCGATCCTTTCTCTTTCCTCCAGCCTGACGTCAATGCTTCCACCCTGGTCTCACTCTTTTACTTCGTCTGGAGGTTGTTTTGCCCGCTGCTGGAGTCGTGGCGAGGGTATGTGCTTGTTTTGGCCTACGCGTGTGCATCTGTGAGCCTGTGTGTGTGTGTGTGTGTGTGTGTGTGTGTGTGTGTGTGTGTGTGTGTGTGTGTGTGCGTGGAGCCCCAGCCACCCGCTCTCTGCTCTCAGTTGATACAGAGATCTGAGCTGATGTGTGGAAAGGCTGTCAGTAGCAGCGCTGGTGAGGTCGGGGGGAGTGTGGTGTTGGCTTGTGAAGAGAGAGAGAGAGAGAGAGAGACAGAGAGAGAGAGAGAGAGAGAGAGAGAGAGAGAGAGAGAGAGAGAGAGAGAGAGAGAGAGAGAGAGAGGGAGGGAGGGAGAGGGCTCGGCGTTGAGGTCTGAGGTTAAACACGGCTCACTTCTGCTGGCCAAACGTGTTTTACACACAATGTTTTAAAGCCTCCCACACACAGGCACACACACACTCAAACGCAAACACACTTTCTTCTACTAAACATCTTACATTTTTTGATGTAATCCCTGTGTGTGTGTGTGTGTGTGTGTGTGTGTGTGTGTGTGTGTGTGTGTGTGTGTGTGTGTGTGTGCGTGTGCGTGTGCGTGTGTGCGTGTGCGTACACATACAACATTGCATATATGGCCATGCACCAACACACAGTTAAACACACAAAAATTCAAACTCAGAAACACCCACGTACACACAGAAGCTCAAACACACACTCACACACAAGCAGGGTCCTCTTTTATCTGCCCTACACATACGTATGTTCTGTACCACAGAAACGTATCAAATAGACTACACAGGAAATGTGAAACGAAGAAATATGAGGGTTTCTTTGTAAATCTATTTCTATGCAATTTCTAAAGTGTGACACAGGAGAAACTATTTCAACTGGCTCTATGTGACGTATAACCTATCTCCTTGTCTTCTAATTTGAAAAAGTTAATTTCAGAACTAAAAACAGTACACTTTTTCTTTACTTTTTGACTCAAAACTACTACAACAGCGATACCCCAAATCGTGTACAAATTAAGACCTCATGCCATCAAGGGACTTGGATTGGCTACCTGTATAGAAGTCATATTGCATCTCAAGTTATACATATACACCACATACAGCAATTAATTATCTAAAGCATTTGGAATGGTAAACCGCAGATCAGAGTTAGATGAATTTAACCTTTATTGGGGCGTTTAAATGGGGACAATTGTTGGTTATTAATGACAGCAATCATACAAGCTGAGCACAACCTTCAGGGTTGATAGACCCTATTGTCGACACAATTGTGTGTATGTGGGTGTGTATTGTGCGTCTGTTGTTTACCGTTTCTGCAGAGATTGAATCCATGCTTCTCGTGTGACTCATTGCTATCACTTATTACGGTAACCTCATTCGCTTGAGATCATATGGCCCTTTTTATAGTCAGTAAGACACAGACACACACACGCACGCACGCACGCACGCACGCACGCACGCACGCACGCACGCACGCACGCACGCACGCACGCACGCACGCACGCACGCACGCACGCACGCACGCACGCACGCACGCACGCACGCACGCACGCACGCACGCACGCACGCACACACACATACTTATTGGCCGTTTGTGATGATTAATTAAACAGTGGTTGACCCTCCTAAACTCGTGCAGTTGCCAATAAGGATAACGTACTAATAAATTATCCTTATGACACATTTTGCTTGAACATATTTCCACATTCTATTTCTACTAATACTAATCCTCAATCTGGTCCAAATTTCCAAATAAACCTGAATCATCTCCTCGTTATCTGATCTCTTTCTTTCAAACTGTTAAAATTCGTTTTAAAACGTTTTGTCGATGCTTTTGGCCTTCGAAGTTATGATATTATATTGTCAGTGTGGACAGACCAAAATTGGTTTAGCTCACATTGTGATAAGATGAGCGAGGTTGGTCTCGCTTTACTGAGAATATTCTTTGGTATTCAGCTGGAACTTGAAATCCAAACACAGATCGATCTAAAGAGTTTGTATTCAATTGTAAAGTTGGTCCCTGTTCCTATCTGACACAAACAATGCCAAATTCTGTTGCTATGCTATAGAGTTGATAACTTGTTAATATTTGCTCTCAAAGTTGCACTTATTAATGTCTGACCACCAGAGGGCATTGGAAATTGCTTTAGTATTTTTGTCATACAAAGAGATTAATACTTTATTATCCTATCTTATCCTATCTCCTGCAGGGCTTACAGTGAGTTGACCAACTGCACCTTCTTGGTGGCGCTGAAGATGGGGTGCTTCTGGCCCAACCGGCTGGTGGACGACTTTTTCATCAGGGTCCACAGAGACTACTTCCACGACTGCTCGCTGTCGGGACGCATGCTTAAGGACCCTCCCAACCGCATCCTGGGACCCTTCATCATGGTCCCAGTGATGGTCACCCTGCTCATGACCGCCCTTGTGGTGTGGAGGAGTAAACGCAGTGAAGGGATGGTCTAGGTGGACCATGAAAGAAGGGTGTAAGGAGCTGGTGGGAATGAAATGAAGGCGATGGAACAGGAAGAGGATTTCATCAGAAAGTGCAAGAGAGAGAAGAACAGCCATGCCCTGTTTAATCTAAACAATGACATAGGGCTGATACTCCGTTACCCCGGCTGGCGATCTTGTTTGTTTTTATTTTTCCTTTCCAAGACCAAAGTTGTACCATTGCATCTCTTAGTCCCACACGATGCCATGCTACTACCTACTGTTCAGACCTCAGTAGGAAGAACAAATGTTTATTTTTGCTTGACCGGTTTTGGGTTTCAGCTTTCAAACGTATATCATATCAACGGTGGAATGGTATACGTTGGAAAAG
This sequence comes from Gadus chalcogrammus, assembly GCF_026213295.1. Lineage (NCBI taxonomy): Eukaryota > Metazoa > Chordata > Actinopteri > Gadiformes > Gadidae > Gadus > Gadus chalcogrammus. The sequence goes on from NC_079431.1 coordinate 7,010,022, forward strand.
AGCAAAACCTGCCGTGTTTATATGCATATATATATTTTTGCAGCCCTACACCGCCAATTTAAACATGATTGTAAGGATGTTTACATTTGATGATGTAATTTAATGTTTAAAGCTCAAAGAATACAGCATACAGGAAACATAGTCCTGGCATAAATATGGTTCACCATTCACTGTAATATTTTATGGTTATCAACTTTCTTTTTCTCCTTATTATTATTATTATTATTATTATTATTATTATTATTATTATTATTATTATTATTATTATTATTATTATTATTGTATTTCTAATTGAGTACCAGGAATGAACTGATTGAATGTGTTAACAAACACATCTAAAATGAATGAGTTACAACTCTTGGTCGTCCTTTAAGTTATCCCAGCCAAATCCACCTGTGACAACAAACATATGACGTGGTCCGTTAGAGATGGGGACGTTCACTACCATGCCACAGCGGTTCGTTTTGAGACGGTGACTCCTGTGGCTTCTTCTACTCATCACCTTGGCATCGGGGGCTGTGCTTATCTAGAAGTGTGTGACTATTTTTAATAATATTTTGCAAGAAATTCCAAAAAAACAGGTGTGCCCAGAGTTGACATTGAAGCGTCAGCTCTCTGCTTCATGTTGACAGTCAAAGGTCGGCATAGGTCACAGACTTTTAGCAGAAACCCCAGAGCAGAGTGGGAAACTGTGGGAGAGCAACATTGGAGCAAGGGAAACATTTAATCTGCTTTGAAAGAAGACGCCGAAACTTCTATCAATGGAAAACCGTTGGATATCCATACAGAAAAATATTTTAACACTTATAATGCCACAGTTCAGTGCATGGACTTCAACCTTGTGTTAATTAAACAAAAATGTCTCCAGATTAAAAGTTTCTGCATTTTGATCTACAGAAACTATCGCTGATGTTACAGTATATGTAACATGTGTATGTTATAATCAAAGCTGATAGTTGAGCTAAAGCAGGTTGGAAATGTCATTTTGTGTTTGTTGGTTTTGAAAGATGTTTTCATGGCTCATAATAAACTTGCTGGATTCATTTACATGACGTCCTTTACAGATTCTCCAACTAGGTTTCCCTGGCTGACTTGTAATAGTTTGATTAATTGAGTCAGTAATCTAACTAGCTTTTTAAATATATGCATTTATTGAGCAAATAGAATAAAAAGAAAAAACAGTTAAGAAAGACGGATGGTCATATCGTGAATAAACCACTAGGTCAGCTTTTTATAAAAAAATGTCATGGACTAAGTAATTGCTACTCCTTCAAGTTAAGTTAGTTAAGTCATTCAGTTACTAAGTAATATGAGAGTCTAAAACACTTGTTCCTGTATTATTATTATTATGTCTCCTGCGATCAAAAGTGAAAGTTCTAATTATCGTCACCATCGTCTTTTAACTCAAGATAATTCAGAACACAGAATCTGGCAATCTGTTCTGTATTTAACAGCGTTGCCAGGTGCTATTGTCCCAGATCAGTTCCGCTTTCATCTTGCACTGCCCAGGTTCTGTTGCCTATTGATTCAAACTTCAGAGGGATGGCTGAGTGAGCTGTTTAATAGTTCTCAGTATTAGAGCCAAAAACAATGCAAACGTGGCTTATTAATCATACTTTGTTGTATAAAATGGACAAACTATGGATTTTCAAGTACCTCACCATTTCGTCAAATCCAATTATGATGAAAACAGCATAAATACAATGTCAAAACAACTATGATGAATGGGTATAATCTGAGGCATGGGTATGGGCCTTGATAAGATACCTGGGTGGGGTGTATTTGAGTGACCTTCTTTTGAACAGAGGACACCTACAGGGAAACACCGGCATCAGGCGAGGAGACGGGGATTAGGTATCCAACACAAGGCCCTGCTATACGCATCACAACCAATCAGCATCTTCCAGCTCATCAAAAGACCGCTCTCACGCTAGTTGCACTCCAGAGTAGTAATGCACCTTTTACAGAGCAAAATCTCATGAATTGATTTATAGAACACTGGCTTGTCTGTGTCTGTGATGTTGATTAGCCATAACAATCCTTCAAAATCAGTGTCCAACCAAATGTATGATGGATAGATCAGCATACACGTTGGTATAGTCCAGTATGGGCAGCAAAGATGATCTACCCATCATATATCTGGGTGTGCAATCCAACGTGTGACAACGTCAGTGTTCTTAAACATCATACTTGGTGCTTAAATCAGGGCCCATCAAGGAAAGTCCATATCTTAAGGAAATAAACAAAATATTACATTCGCTAATAATTTAATATGACCAATTAGTGAGGGTGAGGTGTGTGTTATTGCAGGCAGAGCTTGCAACACTCATTTAAGGACCATTCTGTTTAAATGTGTCAAAACAGTGGAGCTAATGAAGCAGCCAGATCCATGTCGATGTTAATTGTTTTGGTAGCACCTGACCAGGTGACGATCCATGAATCATGAGCCTTATCTCCAAAATCTCTTATCTCCAAAAGGTCTAATAAATAAACAAAAATCTGTTATCTCAAAAAACTCTCTCTCCAAAACCATTACAAAAATTGGAAAAAAGCCTATGTCAAAACAAGATATATTTACATTAATTTAGAAAAAATGTGGATTTATGTTTACTCTGCAGCAATGGAAAGAGCCTCAGTCGGATGCTTATGAAAGATTTGGTTGAATTAAATGTTCCATGAGGAGACAGACTTCAGGGTATAAATTATAGCCATGACTCATCAGGCTAAGCAACAACGTCTCAGGAAATCAGCAGTGATAACACGATGCACCAGAAATACGAGGTTTCATAGATTCTATGTTATAGACTTTATTCAATATAATTAAAATAAACACATTTGAGAGGGAGAGAGATGTATCCACTACATACCTACCAAATCTTGTTGGGGAAATGTCACATACATTTAAATTGACATTTATCCAAAGCAACTTACAACAATTCATACACTCAGCGACATTGGAGTCAACCATGCAGGGCGAAAGCCAGCTCGTCGGTTGCAGTTAGGGTTAGATGTCTTGCTCAGAGACACCTCAACACTAAGCTAGGAGGAGCCGGAGATTGAACCTTCTGGTTGCTAGTTCAACCCGCTCACCAGCTCTACCTCCTGAGCTAAGCTGACCCATATACTATGTTATCAGACATCTCAAGGACAGCTGACGTGCTGTAGGGATTCTTCATCATCACAAACACACAGCACATGTCTTTGGAAGATAAGATGAAATAAGATAAGATCGCCCTTCATTAATCCCAGACTTGAAATCTGGGTATATGCCATAGCCCTTTGCTGTAGGTGTAACCCTCTGAACAATGTTTATTCAAAACAGTTCTTCCCTTTGAAACGTGTAGGACCGGGGTGTTGAACTCGCCGGGCGAGGCTGTCAGCTAAAATCAGGTCAGCCTCAATTCCTGCCAGGGATCCAGAGTTCACCAGGTGGAAGAAAGGTCTAGGTTACCAGCAGAAAGGTCTAGTTTACCAGCAGAAAGGTCTAGTTTACCAGGTTGACGAAAGGTCTAGTTTAGCACCAGAAAGGTCTAATTGACCAGCAGTGAAAGGTCTAATTTACCAGCAGAAAGGTCTAGTTTGTGTCAATCTTGATACTTGTGAGTGTCTAGAGTGAGTTTATGTTGTTATGTTTTTATCGGTTGTAAAATAAGTTAATATCAAATGCTATAGAACGGAAGGTTGGGGAGGGCAGGCTGCCATTGAAATTAGTCCAAAGTTCTAAAATGTTTCAAGTTTTTTAATTAAATCACTGGCTGTATGGGTGTGCGTACAATTTGCTATGTGTGGGTTTATTAAGTATGTTGATCCTTGTGGCAATATTCTGCCATTTTTGGCAATTAGCAGTAGCCTAGATTATCTCTCTCCCTCTCTCCCTCTCTCTCTCTCTCTCTCTCTCTCTCTCTCTCTCTCTCTCTCTCTCTCTCTCTCTCTCTCTCTCTCTCTCTCTCTCTCTCTCCCTAACCCTCTCCCTCTCCCTCTCTCTCTCTCTCTGCAGGGAGACTAACTACAGATCCAAAAGCTTACTGATGCTAGCACCCAAGATGGCACTAACCTCACAGGGATTTACACACACACACACACACACACACACACACACACACACACACACACACACACACACACACACACACACACACACACACACACACACACACACACACACACACACACACACACACACACACACACACACACACATATAGAGATCAGCACTGTTGATGCAGACTCCTGTCATGTTAGCTCTGATATCACATAGCCAACAAGCCATGAGGGTCTGCTACAATATCCTCCAAAGTACTGAATGAAAAACCCTTTTACTATTTACACATGTGATTGATTTTATATGTATTGGTAATGTACTTGTTTTAACACTGGGTTCATTTTAGATTTTTGTGCTAACCAAATAAAACTACAATCAAATCAAACACAAGATAGATTATTTAGATTCTCCTGCAGAATTGACCATGCAGAAAAACCTCTTGTTGATAAAGGCATATTCCACTGATTAGTAGTCTTTCTGTTTCATCCACTCGTCATTTAACCTGATTGTATTCAGGCTCTTAATGAGTCTTTGGTTTGGCAGAACAGCTGAATAAACTGATCTCAGCTCAACAATATGCGGGTTCCCTTTCCAGAGCAAATACACTCAACGCTCCTCTATGATGCCCGAAGGCTAGCACACTTTCCACAAAGTGTGTTCAATCTTCATCGGTAGACCCAGCTCTGAAGATGGACATTGGAATCTCGTTCCAGGATGTGGAAAGTTCTGTCCCCACTACCTGCATCCATCATATAACCATCATCTCTCTGGGCACAACCTCCATAACAGGGGGGGACGGTTCAGCCACAAGCACCCAGGAGGAGTGATGCTGCCCAGGCTATTTTTCAGCCTCCCCCCATCCCCCCCCTCACCCAACCCCTCCCATATCATCTTTGTAGCCTGCTGCTATTTCTGTCTCCAATGGAATCCCTCCGGAAATGTCCCTTAGGAAGTAGTAACTCAGGAAGTACTTTTTACATAGTAAAGTAATTAAACACCATGTAAATGCTTTTCGTTTTTGATTTAATTTCTGATAGTTGCAATGTTTCTGCTTGGGAGTGAAAGTGATCCCCAGCACCTAACACCGAAGAGCTGAAAATAAGGGTTGAACTTGATGGATGAGCACGTCCAGCTATAATATTATAACTGTGATTATGTCTGCTGATGGGAGACCTTCGTCAATAGGTGTCCCATGGCGTAGCTGTAATAAATCCCAGCTCCTGTTAACACAGTCCGTTACACTTCCTCTTACCAGCTCCTATCCTCTCCAGTCTCTCGCTGTCATCCTGCCGGCAATACAACTCCCTAATGCCTTCCGCAGATGTCGCTTGTTGATGTTAATGCATATCCTATTTCCAAGCATCCAATTATGCACGTCCAAATTTAATTTGACCTCTGTTCCTATGCGGCGCCGGCATATTTTGGGCCTTGTTCAGGAATTTCCCAGTGGACTCTGAATGCAGCGTTTGCACTGCCAAGCGACAGCCACCGAAGATGGGGAAGAGAGAGAGAGAGAGAGAGAGAGAGAGAGAGAGAGAGAGAGAGAGAGAGAGAGAGAGAGAGAGAGAGAGAGAGAGAGAGAGGTAGAAAGAGAGAGAGAGCAAGAGAGAGAGAGAGAGAGAGAGAGAGAGAGGGGGAGAGAAAGAAGGAAAAAGAGGGAGACAGAGACAGAGAGAGAGAGACAGACAGACAGACAGACAGACAGACAGACAGACAGACAGACAGACAGACAGACAGACAGACAGACAGACAGACAGACAGACAGACAGACAGACAGACAGACAGACAGAGAGAGAGAGAGAGAGAGAGAGAGAGAGAGAGAGAGAGAGAGAGAGAGAGAGAGAGAGAGAGAGAGAGAGAGAGAGAGACGTTGACACAAACATATTCATCACTGGTTGGATATGTATGTGTGTAGGGAAGGATTGTTGACTAATACACTAGAGATATTTGATATTGGAGTGAGAGAGAGAGTCTTGGAAGTCTTAGAGTTGTTTAGCATTCTCTGGTGGCCTGGCCAAGCCTGAACCCTGTGTATATGGGACTTTTCTGTTGACCAGATATCCATCTGAGATGTCTAGTATGAGCCCCTTCCTCAAGTTTCAACCCACAATTTATGGACAGAACATGTGTGTGTGGGCGCAAAATGCATAAGGCAACATAAATGTAACACTTTTTCATCCATACACCCCCTCTGCTTGACCCTACTCTCTATAGAAGGTTTATCTCTGAAGAACGAGACAGAAATGGAAAAATTCGATTACATAAAATTGAAGACCCCAAGCCTTCAATTATGTGACTGTGACTTTACTTACCCACCGGTCGAGAAACAGATTAGACCTCATTCACCTGGCGGCCATATTGGATGAGAATATTCTGCATTTTCAATGCTACCTGGCTGGGGAATTGCATTGAACTATAAATAGCAATTAGAATGTCCAACATAGCCGCTAGGGGAACAGGTTAGGGACAATCTACGACCACGAGGTGGTTCGGTTGCAAAAACTGATGTACAAAGTTGGGGCTGAGAACACACGGGTTGGCCTCTTCCAGGTGCATTATCTATGATAACCACAAAACTCGTTGTGGATTATCCTGTTTACACCATCGCTACTGGCAAAACATTATAGAAAATATAAAATAAAATAAATATATCAGATTTCTGCAGATTCTGTCCCCAAAACAAAAATGTTCAGCTTGCATGTTCAGAGTGGAGAAATGTATCGGTCGGACTAATGCCTTGAATGCAATCAGTTAACATGAGATTCATATGAGATGCAGAAATTATCTTATTACTCCGGTAAATAGCTCAAGTTCTTATTAAGGACCTGGCAACGGTAAAGCTTTCTATAAATAGTTCCATTTGAGTTCTGTCAGCAAAATTATTTTACGGACTACGTGAGATTTCCCAAACTGAATAAATACGGCACAACAACAAAAAATCAGTATGATTTTTGTTGTTTGGTACTTTGGAGGAAGCAGTGTATTTTTGCTGTATTGATTAGCGCTACTATGTAATGAGTTAACAGGGTTGATTTAACTCATGGAACACTGTCTAGCTGATATGAGGTTGAGGAAATGTTGGGCATTAGTTTAAATGAGAGTTATTTTCAAGTTTGAAATTGAAAGTGTCAACATCCACCTTCGATTTGATCAACTCCCTGAGAATTTCTCTCAAAGTCAATTAATAGAAAAGGGCGAGAGAATCGTTTTTATGATATTCTCTCAATGAAAAAGTGTATAGGCTACTACACTTGCTACTTAGTTGAAGTCCAGCAGCACAACTGTGCGCCATGTTTGGCTGGAAAATGTCCACGCTTGTGTGCTCAGCTGAGGAGCGGAGTTATGACAAGGCAGTTTGGTGGATGTTTTGTGTTTTTTGGTCATGTCATGAAAGTGAATATCTCTGGTTGGTACACTATGCGAGGGATGATTCACAGGCTTTCATTGTTGGTAAACTAACTTTCATGGACATTTCTTGCTTGTTCAATGAACAATGTTTCATTGGTTTGTGGGGGGTGAAGTGACTCAGGTCTGACTGTCTGATTGTAACTAACAAATATTTGTTGTTCACTAACACACAAACACCCACACACACACACATACCTTTGTTTTGACGGTAAAATTCTGTTTGAATTCAGTAGGCCTATTGTAATTTGGTTGCCATGGTTTACTGTTGAGAACCGATGATTTGCAGGGATAGCAAGAAATATTCGAAAGACAAGAAACAGGGACATGCAATTGTAAAACATTCTTGTTTTACGTATTTGTATTGTAAACATGACCATTTAATCTGTATACGAAGACTAGCCACATACCAGCACACAGGTCTACTGAACAAGACAGACACACACAGTTGTCTTAATCAACTACAAACTGTGATATTATGAGTTTAACTGCATCCGACAGGTATCGTAACGCCATTGGCTATAGACGCTCTTTTCTCTTCTTTCTCATGAGTCAAGTTTGCTTCACTGTCCGTTTCTGAATAACGTCGTTATCGGCGCCGCTTTTCCCTTGCTTTGTTTTTACCCGATGTGGCAAAATGCATTACCGTCTGCCTCCTGTCCAGCTAAGCTCCTCACAAATCGCAGTTTCTTCCACGAGCAGAGCGTGCGTGGGCAGCCTCAGAGGCTGCAGAAGAAAATAAACCAACTCACTTTATACACGCAAACTCAAGGGGTGAGCAGAAGAGTCTGTGTGAGAAAAAATGTGGAAAATGTTGACACCAACATTGCGTGCACACGCGCGTTTAAGTAACAAGAAGAAACGCACTTTCCCGGCACATCCTACACAGACGCACAACCCCCGCGCACGCGACAAACACCGTACGACAACCTACGTAACACGGCTCTCACCTTTTATTATCCTCTCTCTGAAATGATGTCACAGAGTCTGCGTAAGAGCACACTCCCTCTCCTTCCTGCACTAAATGTTTTGCATCGCCGCGAGCAACACAAACCTTCAACGGGTTTCAACAAGTTTGGGGTGCGCACAATATCTCGTAGACAAGATCCACAAACAAAGAAAAGTCAGATGACCCTGAACATCAGCTGCTACTGTATATTTTTAACTGTTTTAAAATGCATGTTTCCTGTTCTCCACACACTGTCATTTACAGAATGCGAGCGGGCTTGTCTGCAGGCTCTCCAGTTTCTTTCTCCCTAGCTTCCTGACCTCTGACCTCGTTTTTCCCTAAGACCCATATGGCTGACCGAACACTCGGTCACTCATAAGCCCTTTGACCCAGACAGACGTGTGAGGCCTTGTGAGACTGTTACTTCAGGGCTAGATAAATAAACGTCCCTTGAAATATTTAACACAGAAGACCTTATTCAGTGTGTGTGTGTGTGTGTGTGTGTGTGTGTGTGTGTGTGTGTGTGTGTGTGTGTGTGTGTGTTTGTGCGGATTTGAGTTACCAATGTGACAACTGCTTTAAGCCCTGATACTTTGGTAGTAATAACAAGTGGTCATGTCAGATTACGAAGTTGGTCTATCCCTAAATACTAATAAGTGTAATCCAATAATAAAAGTAATTAATTTCCTTCATTCATGGAGGCGGTAGAAGAGGTATATGCATATTCATTAGTTGCTACCTTGGAAACGTGTGGTGAACATTATAAATGGTCTTTGGTTGTTAGTATCAGGCAGCTTCTGTTTTATTCATTAACTTTCTATCTTTGTAGAACATCCGTTGAGTCTTAAAATAGAGATCAACTGTTAATTAATTAACAGTAATTAAAGTATGTTCCGGTATGCCAATTTTAATTTAGGAGTTGAAGAATTAGCAACCAAACCATGTCTTTGTATATCAATTCTGAGTGGTTATTTTTTTTAAATTGGACTACACCACTCATCACCTTTACATTTAGGAGTGCACTAGGTGAACTAGGTGTCTTTATAATCCAGTATGGAAAAACCAGGTTTATAAAGACGCCTGGTCTATACAGTGTGTAAACTGTGTCTTTATATACCAAGTTGCTTCATATACCAGGTGTTTTCAGTGCGCAGGTCTTCTCATAAACCAGGTGCTGTCGTCATAAACCAGGTGTCTTTATAAAACAGGTGTCTCAGAGATGAATAACCCGGATCCAGCTGTCTGTTAACCTTCGCCACAAGATGCTGCAATGGGAATAAAAAAAAACTCTGGTTTTGTTTGCAACCAAAACACACAGAGGAAAAATAAGATGAGTGAGTGCGCCTCTGTTAGATCAAGGCAGAGACAGAGTGGGGTGGGGTGGGGGGGGAAAGGTGATACAGCGTGAGAGTGACAGAGAGAGGGAGAGAGATACACTCCCTCGACACACACTTAACATTTGGTCAGCTCTGGCAGAGGGCAAGTGAGAGGAGACAAATATCTCTACGAGGAAAGCTGCTTGCCTTCTCATTAATCTCCCGAGTGCTCGCTCCAATCATTTGATGCATTATTCTTCATGTTTCTACTGATAGCATACTGTTTTCTTCTATCGAATGACTCTGTCCACAGGTTTTTTTTTGCAGGGCGTGTATTATATATAATTCATTTTATATAAATCAGATCAACAACAGCAAATAAAAAATTAGCCGTCTCTTGGAGTCTTCTTCAGTTCAATTTCCACCCACAGTGAAAGCGTAGAAATTGTACATTTCTGCTCACTAATTTTGCGTATTTTCTAAATCACAAGATGTGTCTGATCACACGGTTCTTCTCCCCCCGCTGGGCATACCAAATCAATTCCTAAAATGTGTTTTGATTTGAGCACGGTTGCAACTGGAGTAAGACTAATGAATGTGTCATGACAAACCGTGGGCAGTTTAACCAGGTCAGGGGTGTGATATATAAAAGCAATGAATTATGAGTTGATCAGCGTATCATCGTACAGACCCAGGGTAAAGGTTTAACGCCTGAGCGTCGACGCCAGCTTCGTTGAGGTTGAGCCGAGGACATTGGAAATAGCTCTCCGTCAATAAGGTCCCTGGGAAGATGTTCAAGTCTACACATATATTGTCTTTGGTCCCTCTTGATTTTGGTAGGATTTGTCTGTTATTATGATGTGTAGCAGTTTCATTGCCAAATAAGACGTTTTGAATACGTGTGTACAGCATCAACAAATACAACTACCCAACAAAACATAATTCTGCACATCAACATGCGTGTCAAATCCGTAACGTCGGATTATTTTAATTTATACACGTCGTATAGGCAGGTTGGTAGAAACCTCCAACAGCATTGCTTCATTCCAAACTTTATTCAGACATTCCTCTGGTCTGCTCACCCCTGGTGACCCCCCCCCCCCCCCCCCCTATCTGGAGCAATGTGTCCCCATCGGGTAGAGACTGTGTGTCCATCTGTGAATACTGGACAGAAGTTCTGGATGGCTGCTGCTGCAGGCAGTGCTGAGAGTCTACCGGGGGGGGGGGGGGGGGGAGGTCTGCCAGGACAGTGAAGCCCGCCGGACATGAGCCACAGGAACCCGGAGCTCACGGCCAGGAGCGGGAGCTGTGGAGCCGATGTGGAAGGAGATTCAAATCAAGGCGTATTAGTTCTCGGACTCCGTTGCTTCGGAACATGCCACAGAGACCACACACGAAGCACCATGTTCAATCTGTTATCCGCGGGCTATCACGGGAAACCCAACAACCAGCATCCAACCTATCCTGCTTCATGGTTGACTCTCTTCTTTGTTTACGTGTACATCCGTTTTAAAACACAAAACCTATTGGATACGGTAAAGGTTAGAAGGCTTTCATATCTTGGAGGGCGGTATAGAGCTCTTCACAGGACCCCGTAGAGAGATGTGCGTCTCCCCCCTCACGCTGGACAGACACCCTATTAGCAGGCGCTGGCTGGCAGGTGTCAGCGCTCAACACTGTGTGCTGCTGTAGCAACCGTATGCGGCAAGCGTGTACCTCCGCAATTCAGGCCAAGATTGACAGCCGTTAATGACAAGTAAGTAAAGTTCTTCTCAACAGATGACAGTCGGTTATTTTTAGGTATTCCTTCTGCACCCTTGTCGCCCATTTTTAGTCGGATGGTTGTAGATGGTCTTTTTTCCACGGCTGATAGGTTCAGGAGACCCTATCAGGGAAATAAAGAGAGCTGACACACACGCACACGTCCACAGCTGGCGGCCCGTGATTGGTTGTCCACTATTGTCAAAGGCTTTCAATCCAAGACAGACCACCACAAATTTTTTTTTTTGTACATGTTCTTTAATATATCTTAAAACCCTCACTGCCACGTCGGCAGACACGGCAAACATACTACTGCAAAGGGCCCCTATTTTACCACCAGCTGTGATGTTGAATAGATAGCCTGGTCTGTATCAGACATCAGTGGTTTGTAAAAGACATCACACATCTGGATGGAAACTCACCACTTGTGACGTTACTAATGCAGATCGACAAGGCTCATCACGCCGGTTGGTAAAATAGATGCCATTTAAATGTATGCTGTATTCCCCATTCTGTCATGGGAGTTTGGTTGATATTGATATCGTTTCTCCAAGTGTTTTCGTAGACTCCTCCACTCTGAAGTGGTCAGCACATGGTCATTCAGCATCGGTGTTGCTAATGTAATCATATAAATGTCAGTGTAGTTCGGGTCCAACCTAGTGTTGATGCTATCCATCCTATCGTTGCCATGCCACTGCAGTCAAGGTTCAAACAACTTGGTTTGATGCCGATCTCCCAAAGCGCGTCCAATCAGATTACAGCTTTGTTTTGACGTTCTTAAACCAACGGAATCTAAACGCAACATTTCTCAATCTGAACATGTCAGCATGGTTTGAGGAGTAAGGGGCGTTGAACTTTCATCTGTTGGCAGGCTATATTCACCCAACCTAGCGTCCATCTTAGCTGGAGGCTCCTTGTGTGATGACCCCTTAACAGTAAACAAACAGTGTGTGTTATTAGCTTCGTGGTGATGAAGTTGCAGTTACAGTCCTTGCTTTTGGAGTATTCTTCCTTGGATGGGTCTGCAATCCACATACCAGTGGGGGTTTGGCAGTTGCCTGCAATTGTGTTATTTCCTCTTACATTGCAACAGTTAGAGGTCGGGGTTCAATAAATTGTTTGTCTACGTGTTTGAGTAAGTGTGTTTGAGTAAGTGTGTGTGTGTGTGTGTTTTAGTAAGTGTGTGTGTGTGTGTGTGTGTGTGTGTGTGTGTTCTGGGGACAGTTCCAGTAAATGGGGCAGGCCGCCTTGGAACATCCTTCAATGTGTTATTTTGCAAACAATTGCCTAGATGTTGACCGACAAATGTGTACGTACACACAACACCCACGCACACAGCACGCACAATTCAATGCTGGTAAGTATAAGAGATGAGCTGCTCACATAATTGTTCTGTATCGTTTCCTCATGATTTATTCATTTAGCCGAAAGAAGCTTTTGAATTACCTCCACGTCATCGTATGGTTTGATTTTGAATGCAGATCGATCAGTGATGAAGGATACAATTGATCACATTGTTTGATCTCTTATTCATGCTACACATGGTTTACACACACACACACACACACACACACACACACACACACACACACACACACACACACACACACACACACACACACACACACACACACACACACACACACACACACACACACACACTGTAGCCTATATGCACATGCTCAAAATTGAATGCCTGGCTCTGCACACATATAAAGACATACGCACAGACATATTCAAACACACACACACACACACCTCAGCCATTAGCAGAAGGAGCTCATGACAATCCCCTCACCTTGTTAACTTTTCACATGCACAGGGATGAATATCCAAAAAGGAAATTCATTACATGTGGGGTTGACGTACACAAGCTGCGCACAAAAAACACAGCCAAACCCTTACACACACGATGAGAGCAATTGGAAAGTCAACACACACACAAGAATATGTAAATCCAAACGCACACACACACACACACACCCATCCATTCAATCAGCTCCCGTCTAACACAGCGCATTGATTGAGTGAGTACGGTCTTCTCTTAATCCTCCTCCTCCTCCTCCTCCTCCTCCTCCTCCTCCTCCTCTTCTTCAGAGGGTCTGAGGAGGAGCGGACGTCAGCGGTTGCCACGGGATCCCGACGCACGGTCAATATGGAACCCAGACTAATCCACACTGGAGCGTGCCGGGGACCAAGGCAACGCTTCTTCTTTGCCTTTTCATTTAGCTTGTCCACGCATTATTCACCCAAACAAACGTGTGTTGTTGCCATGCAGCCGTGGCGGATTCTGTCTTATCACAACAATTTAAATTAGCTCAACACATTCAATAGGTGACGCGCAAGCCTGACCCAGAGTACACGCGGCAATCACCAAACCCAGTGTGTGTGTGTGTGTGTGTGTGTGTGTGTGTGTGTGTGTGTGTGTGTGTGTGTGTGTGTGTGTGTGTGTGTGTGTGTGTGTGTGTGTGTGTGTGTGTGTGTGTGACCTGCAGCTGTGGGAAGACACTGGAATCAAGATGGTGGTGCATGTGGGATCACAGACCGAGGTAAAGTGGTCTGGTCACATGGGTGCAGGCCATCAGGCTTCACAATGTAAGGGCACGGGTATCGCTGGATGTGTGTTTGTGGGTGTGTGCCATGTTGTGTGTATTTAACGTTTGTACTTGTGTGTGTGAACCCACTGCAGTACAGGACATTGTGTGTATATATGTGTGGATGTGCATGTGTGTGCATGCTGGCATGTTTTATATATTTGAGATGTCTACTTCTCTTTAGCAACACAAACTTGGCAGGCACTGGAGCAGAAAACACACAATATATATTCTTTCTTAGTTTCACAGGTTATTGGAAAGAAAGCGATCCGTCTTGATGGGACTTGGAGATTTGACTTGAAAGTTGAAAGTACGACTGAAGCCCCCCCCCCCCCCCCCCTCACTTCAAGGGGCCAAAAGACCCAGGGAGCAGGAGTCCCTTGACGCAGGAGGGCCACAGACAGGCATCACGGTCTGGGTTAGGCCCCCCCTTCCCACCCAATCGTTATTTCCCCAATATCTTCTGTGTTTTTTTTTTGTGTTTTTTTAACATTTCTTTTACATCCATATTCTTTTCATTCCAGCAACGGTTGGCGGTTGTTGGAGTTGGTTTCGATGGGCGGGACCAGCAAGGTGTTTGTTCAATAAGATAAGCGCTAGGGGAAGGGGGTCGGCCCGAAGATGGAAGTGGGCGGAGCCAGGGGGAGGAGTGGCGACGCGGCGGAGCTGTTTGGTTGGCTGAGGAGCAGAGGCGTGCAGCCGGGTGCTCCTATCATCTGGCATAGTTCTTGATGTAGTCCTGCACCTTGTTCCGGAAGTCCTCCTGCACAGAGGAGGGAAAGCAAGGAGCAGAGGGGGAATACAGGGTTAGACTTGAAACATCTTGCTCGAAGCTTCTTTGATGCGGCATTGCGGTTTCGAAACTAGAACCCTAACACCCTCTAACCAGTTCACAATCTGGGGTCCCTTGTTTGTTTAACAGCAACGACGGTGGACTGGGATCAAGGGAGAAATTATGTTCATTATTAAAAATGCATGAGATGTCTTGTTGGACGCTGGTTTGGGCCAAAAAGCTAAAATGGGGAGAATACAAACTGAGTGTTAATTTTGGTATTTTATGAGTGTAAGTGATTGCCAGCTGAGCAGGGAAGCTAAGGTGTGGGCCCATGCCCACTATATCACCAGCCAAAACCAAAGGATTAGTTTTAGATTGAAAACCCCTTTTAAGGAAGCCTAATATTTGCACTTCTAGATGAAAGATTAAAAGTCATTATGAACAAAATTCAGACCAACGAGAAATCCATTATACTTCAGTCGATCGGCCCAGCGATGAATCATGTGGCTTCATTTGAGGGCTAGACAGGCCGAGAGAGTGAGTCTGCTCACCGAGGATGGACAAATGTGTGGCTCCTAGCCTCAGTCTGTGTAAATATCCTTAAGGCCTAACGGATGACACACATGCTGTGTGCTGCCCTGTGTAGCTGTGTCTGCCACGGCATGAAGCTGTAAAACTGGACTTCAAACCATATATATATAAATATATCGAGACAGCCGATACAGAGCAGAATGTAGGTGATCTCTGAAGGCTTTTTCCCAAGGCTAAGGTTTGTTTAATCTGCGGAAGAGAGGACTCCTGTGAACTGTCCTCCCAACGGTGGCCCGAGACATTTTAATGGGAAGAAATCCCTCAGGCTCACCGAGGGGACGCATTATTATTCTACGCTGTTGTTCTGCGTCGAGTCGATCGATGAAACACCTCTTTAATGCCCGGCTGATTCAGACACGTCGAGTGAGACAACGTATATGAATGAAGGACTGCTCTATAAACATCATTTCAATTTCGGATAATTGTTGTTCTTCCGAATTGATACCAAAGAGTGCATGTCTCCCAGCTGTAATTGGAGCCGGTGTTCTGTGGATATGTGCTGCCTACTGGGTAATGATTTGCTACTTGGCGGTTCTGCATGAAGGCACAGACGCGCCAAAATCTTGGTTTTCCGTTCCATTGGTTCGACAATGTCTGTTCTCTCCTTTATCAAAGATCTCTTTAATAAGGAAATCCATGTGTCAAGGTAACTGAACCTAATGAGACCACTTTTTTCTCAATAAGGCTTCAATGGGACAGGAGAAAAGAAGCACATTGCTCCAGTCAACTTGAAATGAGAAACACTTAAATTAAGACTTCCTTTTCATTTCTGGAGTGTTAATAACGCAATAAGTGATACAACAATATCAAGTAGAAATGCTGGCTGAACATCCGCAGCATGCGGATGTTCAGCCGTTAAGACTCAGTTACGGCAGAGCTTCAATGGGCCTACGATTTTCAACAAAGGACACATGGTTTCCAAAGTATGAGAGTAGGATTTCTCCCAATAATCATAAAGCAAATAGCCGGTTGGAACGTTATGAAACGTTGATAAAATCCCAGGGCAGAAATAGCGCCACGCTGAAGAGAAAGCACAAAAGGTGCTATTGGAGGGGCGTAGATCACTTCTATTCACGTTTTAGATTAGCATCCGGTAATTATAAGAAGGTTGAGCACTTTGCTCCCTTTAACCTAGTTTTTGTAAGGAAATAGCATCTAATAATGTTCATTATTAAAACACCACATGAACGCCCCCCCCCCCTGCTCTCCGCATCCTCTTATTTCTATGGCCACAACTGTCTACTCTAGTGCGACCAATTGAAAACTAAAACCTTGTGAGTAACCTCCAATTTTGGCTCAATATTTGTATTATTACAACCATTACGTGTACAGACTCGAGGGCGGTCTCTGTCCGTCATGCAGATTCTCACAGTGGACGGCAGGTGAAGACTGGGTGGCCCCGCCCATTCTGCCGGCGATTTGAGTTTGCCCTGCACAAGGGTCTGGAGAAGAGCAATACATTTCTTTCTGCTTCCGATACGTTTTTGCGGGAGCCAATCACCAAGCTGGCTTTTCCCCTTGGCGCGCCATTGGCTGGTTTAACACATGGACGACAGGGAAGCGACGGCAAGCAGCCAATTGCGTACAATCAGTTAAATTAGGCCCGTTGATCACGCCTCTTGTGCTGAAGAAAATGACAGCAGCTTCACCAGACCAACGTGCAATCTACGATTGAGCTTGGTCTGGCAATAGGCAGACTACGGCAGGTGTCTCAAGTATTCCAAAAAAACATTGGAATACAAGAACAACGAAGGATAGCTCAGTCATCCCATGTTTGGCCAAGCTGCTTTGATAAAAGGCTACCATTACCTAAATTTAAGTGTTTATGTAAGGCCTCATATACTTCGGTTAATCCTACCTCTGAAATACCTCCGGTTAACCGATGCACATTTCTAAATAAAGATTCATAGAAATTTTGGGACAACCGTCCAGTCATCCCAAATTGCGGAAACATCTGCCATCTGTACAACAGAAACATAGAGAGCCCAGTACCACCCAACTTCCTCATCTTGTTAGGGAACATTCAATCAAACGTTAAAGTGCACAAGCAACGGTTTTCCCTGACGAATGAGCCCTGAAACCTGCTCTTCATCCTCTCATTGTGCTCTAGAGGCGTTTTACTGGCTCTTTGTCTGACACCTGCCCTCGGGGAGCCTCGGTGACCAGTTATATCCTGATGGCCTTCTCCCCCCCGACCCCTTACACCCTCCATCTCCCCACAACCATTACGCTCCCTGCTCCATCCATCTCTTTCCTCACAGGTCACGAGGTCATGGGGCACCACGAGTCAACTGCCGCAACGCGTGACCCCGCGACCCGTCATATTCCACTTCCGTTGACACGGTGACCTCCAGCCGTTTTGCTAGGCCCCTTGCTCTCACACTCCCGGGGGGGCGTTCTTGTATTGGTCACGACAGATGGAGAGAGGGAGCGAGAGGGGAGCGAGAGGGAGGGAGAGAGAAGGAGAGGGTGAAAGACGGAGAGGGAGAGAGAGAGGGAGTGAGAGGGGAAGCAGAGGGAGGGAGAGAGAAGAAGAGGGTGAAAGAAGGAGAGGGAGAGAGGGAGTAAGAGCAAGAGGGAGAGTGAAGGAGAGGGAGAGAGAGGGTGAAGAAGGAGAGGGAGAGAGAGGGGAAGCAGAGGGAGGGAGAGAGAAGGAGAGGGAGAGAGAGAGGGAGTTTGAGCAAGAGGGAGAGTGAAGGAGAGTACACTCAAAAAACATATGGCTTGTTTGTATGACAGAGGGAAATAACATACAGCCCAAGCCAACTATAAACACATCTTATCTTTACATATCCAGCCAGTGTATTGGGAACTAGAAGTGTGCCTTATAAACATAAGTGTCCCGTGTATCTTAACTTTAAGAGACTCTTCATTCATCTCCTGAACGGTTGCTGTAAAGATATTGACCGCAGCTGCTTCGGGCTAAACATTCGGGCCAGAGCGTCACATCCACGCTGCTCTGGGACCTCTGCCTAGTAGCTCAGTGACACGAGTACACCCACACCCAGTCACGTACGCACACATAAACACACACGGCCACGTACACCCACATCTATACACATGGCATGTACACACACGTAAATACACATGGGCACGTATACATGCATATGGGCACGTACATCCCCCCCCCCCCCCCCCCCCCCCCCCACACACACACACACACGCGTGTCAGGGTCGCAACACATGACAATTGACCGAGCACGTACACATGCACGTACACACGGCTAGGAAAGCACACAAACGAGGTCGTACGTAAGCACGCAGAGTTAATGATTTGCACACACAGAAACAAAGATGCACCACTGCATTGCAGAGGAGTAGGCTGTGTTCATGTGATTGCAAAACAAAGTCTTGAGTGTGCGACCACACAGCAGCTAGGAAAAGAGATGGGGCATCAAGGGCTTCAAATACTACCGTGTTCACGCCGTATAAGTGCAGTATTTCCACAGTACTACCACATTAATAACAGTACGACAGTCATTTTGTCAGTTTTGTAATTCAACATGCTTTCAAACTGCATATTTGCTGAGGTTTTTTCAAGTTAATTTTTGCACATTTATACCATCTATCTCACATTGTGTGCGAACACACATCTCCCTTTGGTGTGCTTTACTTTGTTTTGCCCTGCCAAGGGAATATGGCTGCAAATCCGCCTAAAGCTATAATCCGGCACTGTGCATTAAACTGTACGTTGTCCCTTTAAAATAAAACAAACAATCCATCCTGGTGTGTTTCTACATCCTCTGCTGGACCAGAACCAACCCTTCCCTTACTACTGCTCCAGCTCTACCAGGGAGATGTTCAATGAGGACTGTGAACCAATCACAACGCAGGCTTGCCGCCATCGCACAGAATGAATGATATGCAGCCAAAACGTTGACTACGGCCGTCCTGTCCCTACTTATGACTCCCTACCCAGGGCTCCTCTGGAGCAGCCGGAGAGAGGAGGAGCAAGAGTCTTGGCAACGGAGCAGCTTCTGTCTCCATGTCTGCTTAATCTTTATCTCCACCGTGAGTCTGCTGGTGGAGTTTTCCTCAGTATTATCGGCTAAACCCGGTACATAGTGCGGTGCGGTTTGCATTCGGTGAGACACCCACGTTCCTGGTTCCAACTATGTGTGCGGAAGCAGACGCAGGTTGGGGTTACAACGATTTTCAGACATGACAAATTGGGTTACAGACCTAAAAGTTTTGGAGCTGCTGATTTATGCGTTATTTGGAGGCTCTATGACAGCCTGTAGAGATTGTTGGATAAGCAGCTGGCCCAGCCGGGGGCTGATAAGTGATAATTAGCCCCAGGAGAGAGCTAGGTGTCTGGGCAGATCAGGTCCCATCAACTGGGTATGCTTATATATCTGCTAAACCAACTGTCTGCCCGGTGCAGGTGGTAAAATGCCCCCCTATATGTCCCCAAGTGACTACTAAAGCCAGAGAACATGATGGGAAGAGAGCCAGCGAGGGGGAGAGTTCCATCAGCAAAGATTGCGATGATACAAGCTATTCTACAAAAAACACAGGCTGCTAGAAAAAACACGAGCTATGGTATCAAACAAAGTACACCGGAGAAAAGCAAAGCTATACTAGTTATAACACGCAACACCGCAAACACTCAAGCTAGGCTATTAAAAGGCTACAAAAAATAAAAATAAATAATCACACAAGCTTTTCTAAAAAAACACAGGCTAAAAACTTTAAGCTATGCCAAAAAAACACAATCTAAAATAAAAACACAAACAAAGACAATAAAACATACACAATGCTTAAAAAAACAACTAGCACTTGATCAATACGGGATTTGATTGGCCGATGCCAATACCGATATCGATATATTGGCCGATATTGAAGATATAGATGTATCCAATGATATTCTATATACATATATTTTGTATTCTTGGGTTGTAGCAGCTACATTGGAATTGTTGGTCACCCTGCAGCCATGCTTCGGGCCACGGCAATATATCGCATTAAAATCATGAGCTAAAGGAACCGATTCACTTTATAAGGGAGGAGGTACAAACTTTGACACATGATACATGATAAAAAAACATTAATAAATCAACACCATTTCAAAGGTTTTCATATCGGCAGCGAAAACAGCTACAAACTAAAACTCCAAAAGAGGCATTAAGTGGGACCAACTATCGTTGAGTCTACAAATTTGAAGTACCCCCATTAAAGTCAGGCTAACCTTTTGTTGTTTATGCCATCATAAATTATTAGCATTTACAGAAACAGGTACAGCTGCTCGGCTCATGCCAGAGACAAAGTAAATAGAATAAAAGAAACGCAACTAGCAATATAAACACAAAGTACAGAATAATATTAGCATTGTAACCCAAGATAGAATGACTGGCTTACTGAGGCTAAATAGGTCAATTAGGTGACTCAAGTGATACTTAAGATTTCACACGTTATACACAAGACGTTTGCGAACTGTAAGTAAACTTTGCACTTCAGTGGAACTGCTGTGAAGCGAAAGCAAGCCAATTACCTCTCCCCTCCTGCCTGCTACACTTACCAGTACTAACGCATCCCCAGGGTGCCCGCTCACAAATTAAAAGTGAGGGGCCTTTCAAAACACTATTTTTAAATAGCAAAGCACAAGATAAGTAGCCTAAAGAAACAAAGGAATAAGACAGGATAAGATGTAGCCAAGGTGTGTGCAACAAAGACAGAAAAGGATACCTTCTGTATCTGGACGTGGCTTCTTATATACAAGCATAAGCGTGCATGCTTATACATTTGCGCAATAGTGCATGTGAGTGCACACAAACACTGGTCTGTTCATATGCCGATAAACAGTCTATTCCCCTTGTGTGAAAAGGCCATTTCATGGCAGCCAACCAGAGAGAGAGAGAGAGAGAGAGAGAGAGAGAGAGAGAGAGAGAGAGAGAGAGAGAGAGAGAGAGAGAGAGAGAGAGAGAGATAGAAGTGGGGGAAATAAAAGGTAGAAAGAGGGAAGCAATGAGCTATGGAGAGAGAGTGCAAGGAAGAGAGATAAAAAGCGATAGAGAGGACGAGCCAGGGGTAAAGAAAGAGGAGGAGAAAAGGGAGCGAGAGAGAATCAGGGAAAGAGAGGAGAGAAAGAGAAATGAGTGAAAGAGGGGAATAGAGTGAAATGAGAGAACGAGTGAGAGCAAGGTCATCGAGGAACCCTGCAGCTCTGCTTCTTAAGCTCCCAATTTGGAATGAGAATAACAAAGTGTTTCAGTCATATAGAGCCGTGCTTTCTCCACCGCACTGACACTTGAAACACCTACTTCGGGAGACACGAGGAGGAGGAGGGGAGAAGGAGGAGAAGAAGGTGATGAAGAATGAGAAGAAGAGGAGGAGGAGGAAGAGAAGGAGGAGGAGAAGGTGGAGAAGAATGGGAAGAGGAGGAGGAGAGAAAGAGGAGGAGGTAGCAGATGATGAAAAAGAGGAGGAGGAGGAGGAGGAGGGACAGGAGAGGAGGTAACCAGGAGCAGAGGAGGAGTAGAAGAAAGGGTGAAAGATGAGGAGGTGGGTGGAGTAAAAGGAGGAGGAGGAGGTGGTGTGTGGAGGACCGTCATACGCGGCGCTGTAACAAAAGCTCAAACCACTGGTCCGTATTAAAGCAGAGCTGTTGATTCCATCACATTGATCACTTTTATGGGTGCTCCATTCAATACAAAGCTTGACACGTCTGGCCCTAATCATGCTGCTCAACATGTGTGATTGATAACGCCGCCAACGCCACCCATATTCATTCAAGCTGAAATATCGCCTCGTTCACTAGAGCCGCTTGTTAAAACAAGACAAGGACAGGAGGGGAAGGGAGAGGGGAGGAGGAGAAGGGAGAGGGGAGAGTGGATAGAAGAGGAGGAGAAGGGAGGAGTGGAGGGGAGAGAGGAGAGGAGGGGAGGAGAGGAGGGGAAGGGGGGATAGGAGGAGGGGAGAGTGGATAGAAGAGGAGGAGAGGGGAGGAGAGAGGAAGGGAGGGGAGAGAGGGGGGGAGGTGAGAGGAGAGGAGGGAAGGGGAGAGGAAAGAAGAGGAGGGGAGATGATAGAAGAAGAGGAGAGGGGAGGAGAGGAGGCGAGAGAGGATAGGAGAGGAGGGGAGGGGAGAGGAGAGGAGGGAAAGGGGGGAGGAGGCAAGAGAGGATAGGAGAGGAGGGGAGGGGAGAGGAGAGGAGGGAAAGGGGGGAGGAGGCGAGAGAGGATAGGAGAGGAGGGGAGGGGAGAGGAGAGGAGGGGAAGGGAGAGAGGAGAGGAGAGGCAGGGAGAGGGGGAGGGATGAGAGGATAGGAGGGGAGAGGTAGGGGAGGAGGGGTGGGGAAAGAGGAGACAAGAGGAACACAGATTCGACAAATGTTGGAGAAATGTACGTCATAGATTCATTTAGCTCTTGGGGGGTGTTTGAATCGTCCAAACATTGCTGTATAGAAGAAGACTATTGTACTCGGGCGCTGGTACAACTGGTACTGGCCATACGCATGATGAGCTATGGTGGGCCGAGAGTGCTAAAAGAAGGAGGGGGCCTGGACCAAAGTAGTGATGAAGAGGCAGAAAGTGGAGCTGGATGGATCGCTAAGCGTTTCCACTGCGTTAGGAGTCTCAGGGTGTCAGTGTGATGTCACCTCTTATGATGGATTGCAAATCAAAGACCTCAAGCCATCCTGACGTGGAGGACTATAATTGTGTGTTGTGTGTGTGTGTGTGTGTGTGTGTGTGTGTGTGTGTGTGTGTGTGTGTGTGTGTGTGTGTGTGTGTGTGTGTGTGTGTGTGTGTGTGTGTGTGTGTGTACTTGTTTGTGCGTGCGTGTGTGTGCGTGCATGGTGGGACGTGTTATGTTAGAAGGTTGGGTTAATGGTTATTGATCGAACTAATCGATGTGGCTAAGGTATGCTAAAGGGTTAAAGAAAAACAGAAGGGAGTGACACAAGAGGTGACACAGTGGGATTAGAAACACAAAGCACAGAGAGCGAGAGAGAGAGAGAGAGAGAGAGAGCGAGGGTAAGAGCTGGGTGTTGCAGTGGACCTGATAGACAGAAGGGCAGGGTGTATGATAGCATACAAATGGTGATCTATATACCTAAGCTATATTAAAGCACTTTGTAAATGTGCTGTACAAATAGCTAGTATATAGATAAAAGGTCATAATTATTATTATTACTAGAGTTTTCGCGTTCGCAATGAAATATGAAAAATAAAATAATGTGGAAACTCCAGTCGGAAATGTAAGAAATTTCTGAGCGCATAATATAATAACATTTTGCGTATAATTTCAAAACGTATAACATTCGTTCACCACAAATGACTCTTGAAAGCAGTGCCAACATTTCAATATTTTTTAAAGGTCCCGTGGCATGCTACTTTATGAATGCTTTAATATAGATATTAGTAGGCCCCAAACAAAGTATTTGAAGACGTTCCCGAAATTCAGCCGTGTTGCAGAATTACAGCCACTACGAGCCAGTCGCACATAGAGCTTTCCCCAAATGCGCCGTTTCGGTGTCTGTAGCTTTAATGCAAATGAGGAGGAGAGATGCGGGTCAAGGAGGAGGGTGGGGGTGTGGCCCTGAGCAGCTTGCAGGGAAATGAATGCGTCTTTGGTGTCTAGCCCTTCAGGCGGGAAATATGTTAGATATCTAAAACAATAAATGTTTTTGACTCAAGACATGTCGAGTCATTACAAGTCAAAGAGGCAAAGTCCGAGTCAAGTCTCAAGTCAAGAGCAGTCAAGTCTAAGTCGAGTCGCAAATCATGCGTAATTTTGTCAAGTCGAGTCTGAAGTCATCAAAGTCATGACTCGAGTCTGTCTCGAATCAAGTATTAAGCTATTAAATCAAGTATTAAATAGCTTTTACTGATATTCAGGGCTGAAAAGTGGATTTAAAATGCAAGGCAACTACTATTAGTTAGTTGAAAATAATAATTATCGTTGAGATTAAACATCTCTTCCAGTGTCCTGGCCAAGACAGGCAGCAGTAACCTACAGTCACACATAGCATACACACAAAACATAAGCAAGAAAAAAGTAAAACAGTCCGCAGGGGAGAGGGGGGGGATATCAATAACATTCAGGGTGACTCTAGGTCTAGGAGAATAGTAATATTAAGTTTGAGAAACAAAATGTGAATTTGTCGCTGCCTTTGTCTTGACGTGGTATGTGTGTTTCCATGTATGTTCGTGTTCATGTGCGTGTGTGGCGTTGTGTGTATGTGCGTGTGTGGCGGTGTGTGTATGTGCTTGCTTGCGGTGTATGTTTGCGTTTGCGCGTGCTGTGTGTGAGCTGTAGGCTGCTTGGCACACGCGCACATCAGTAATTTCAGTACTCGTGCGACAGGCCTGCTATTATAGTAGTAAGATTATTAACAACAAATCTTCCTTCCTGCCACAATCAAACGGTACCAGCCTGTGAAAAGGCAAACCTTTCATACATAAAATACTATAAATCACTATTCCCAAGGCCCATTCAACGACCGGGGGGATATTCTATTTACCGAAAGAGGACAAGTCTCTCAGGGTTAATGCAACCCGTTGATAAACCATGAACAGCAGACACTCTGTATGTTCGAGCTCCACACCAGGAACATTTACCACTTGAGTTTCTACTTCGCAAACATACACAAGATTGGTGCTGCTTATATCCGAGCCAATTACCACTCCCCTTCCGCCTGGTATGTTTACTAGTAATACTGCATCCCCCGAGGGCCAGCACACAAATTAAAACCAAGGGGCCTATATATGAACATCATACATATCTCCCCATTGTAATGAGCTTGCTGCCAACTGTATACATCTGCATACTGTTTAATCTATGAACAGATTGCCGGTGCATACTGGCCATGCAAACAGCAGTGATTGCCTCGTGATGGAACGAGGCGCTCGCTAGCCAACGTCCGATGGCGAGTACAGAGTGGTTAGTAGAGAGCGGCTAGCATCAAGTGGTTAGCGTCGACCACCTGCTTGTGTTTAAAATTGTGCACGTGTCTCCTTTGTGGTAACATTCAAAACAGAAGGTTTGTCTCCTGTAAAATCAAACAACTGAAATGGAGTCTAATGGAAATTTCCATAAGACACTTCAGACACGGAAGACACTGAGACCCCTTAGCTATTAGTAAAACCATTTCACTGTTTGTACAAGGAATTATTACTCAAGGAGAACTGGGACAGCCTGGGCCGACTGAGACGGCTTCGGCTGACTCAGACGCAGCAATACCACAAGCTAAATTGCTGAGATGGCTGAAAGGACTAGTGGCAGCTCTACCTGCAGCTTTACCCTCAAGGCCCTATTCCTGCTCTTAACCATGGAGTGTGCCCACTGTTCGGGGAAGACTACAGTGCTTCAACCTTTGTATGCTTGTCGTGTTGAGTGGCGTCTCTGCAGTGACTCCCTTTTATTTTGTTCTATTTTAACCCTTTATTACGATGAACCTTCCTGGGAAAGGCGTTTCGCTGGTCCGGTGATGAATAATATCCTTTAAACCAGCCAGGCGTTCCAGGCTTGGGGAACAACACCAGCTCATCATCGGCTGCATCACACTCCTTTCCCCCTTCAATTTTGATAGTGCTACGACATATCATGGATCATGGCTCGCCCCCCATTTTTCTTAACATTCTTCCTCGCTCGGGTTAAAAAATACGGTTCCCTGCCATTGTGTTCCACTACTTTTTCATGTTCCTTATTGCCATCGCAAAGAACGTCAGGGGATTAGTAGTATTATTACTATTTGCACATTGCCTTTGTGTGCACCCAAGGCCCGTGGAGCCGTGTGCGAAGGACCCAGTGCCCGAGGGCAGGGTACGTGCGGCAGCGTGCGCGTCCACGTACTGGGTGAAGTAAGTGGTTGAGCTAACAGCCCTACGTGTAAACAGGCTGAGATGTTTGTGAGCGCGTGGTGCATTTCTGTGTCAACAGTTGTAGAATCCAGATGTTTCTCTTGTGTATACATACAAAAATAACTGCCAAACGAGCCTTTTCCCTGTTCCTACCAATCGACTTCCCCGTTCTGTGAACGGACCCTGCTTGCTCTGTGTGTTGAGCTATAAGCCGTGGCTCTCTCTCCTTGTTATTTTGTACGCTGCTGACACACACAGTGGACGTCCACTCTGCACCACCAGCAGAACTGACAGAGCCCTCCAACACCAATTAACTAAGAACACACACAAACGCGAACTAGCGCCACTCACACACACACACACACACACACACAGGCGCTCTGACGCCCATGAGTATGGCTCCAATCAACCACTTCATTCAGGCAAAAAGCACAAAGGACAGCCACTTGAGAAGCCCCCCCACACACATGCACAGACACACACACACACACACACACTCATACACACGCGCACACACAGAGTAAATGGCTGCGTTTGCTAGTGTGTATGTGAGACACACAATTTTCAGACAGGCATAACCAATTCACAAAGGCACACACATATACAAACACACACACACACACACACACACATCAGTTGCAGAAGTTGCATAGAGGAGTAGCTCTGTGGGAGTAGGTCAAAGTTAGATAAGACCATGTGTTCTGTTCATCTGACGACAGATAGAGAGACAGAGAGAGAGACAGAGACAGAGACAGAGACAGAGACAGAGACAGAGAGGGAGAGGGAGAAACAGAAGGACA
The DNA here is from genome assembly GCF_026213295.1 of Gadus chalcogrammus. Classification (NCBI taxonomy): domain Eukaryota; kingdom Metazoa; phylum Chordata; class Actinopteri; order Gadiformes; family Gadidae; genus Gadus; species Gadus chalcogrammus. Next base: position 7,037,058 of record NC_079431.1, read on the forward strand.
GAGACAGAGAAAAGTGACAGCATCAATGGTGGTTCGGGTAAGATGATGACAGACAACACATTTAATAAAAAAGAATACAATTAAAGTATGAAAATATGTATTCCCCGATAGCATGTGGAACATTCATCACCATCTCAATCAATAATTTCCTATAGTACCTCCAGGTGCTCAATCAACATGGAAAAAAAAGAGATCAAACAAATAAGTGGTTTTCTCTGAGGTTTGCAGTGTGTTACGTAACGATTCAAAATAAGCTTGTTTAAGCATTCAGAAGGAACTAATTGCTACCCCAACCCCCAGCGTGACTAACAGTAGTTAGTGAAAGGTAAACTAATTAACTGGATCTAAACGGAGCTCTCTGCTTGTACAGCCAGCTGGATGCAGCAGCTCCTCTAACAATGTCTAATGAACCATGATTAGCAACACAGAATCGGGTCTCTGTGTGAGTGTGTGTGTGTTAGTGTGCTTGCGTACTTGTCTGCATGCGTGTGAAAGATCGATAGTGAGGGATGGAGTGAGTACAAACTCAACCCCGGTTATCATCACACACACTTGGACATACCCCAATAGAATCATAGAGAACCTTAATGAGCTGAAGCTGATAGGCTGGCCGGTATTTGCTCCTGCAGAGCCGGGCGGTTGGGGATGAGTCCCCCACATGCTGAGAGGACTTGGAGAGAATCTCTAATGTTTGCTGATAAGGGGGCAGCCTCGTCTTTTAAAGCATCCAGATGTCGAGCGGAATACTGAGGCTCAACACTCCCGCTCGAGTCGAATGTGTTTTGAGGACATATCAGAGAGAAATAGCTTCTTAAAGGCCTGAAGAGGGAAACACACTGAATAGTCTGGTGAATCAGTACTTTCCCTTTGCTCAGAACTGGGGATGGGCACTGGAGTTCATTTTCACAGTTGAGTAGTTGCATTAGATTATTTAAGACTTGAGTACATGCAAAAAAAATACAAATGCATCATGCTCCCAAACGAGGTGATGCGGGTCAACTTGTTGTCTGCCTCCGCAGGTTTTATTTTAGATGAATGTGCAAATTAAACACTGAGCATTCAACAAAATACTTCTACATGTTACACTTTCTAGTCGCCATATCTAACATCCAAGCAACCTGAGACCAAACGATCATTCAGTTAGTCTATAGACGATTTCAGCCAACTATTAGTGAGGTTGTCCTTGCGTCTCTCATCAATGTCATAGTGATGGTAACAGAGGTACCATCACATCACTAAATTCACTGCTATACAGACTGTCAAGCACAGTTTAATGATGAGGAAGGACAGCCAGAGTGAATATAGGGGATACTGACACCGTTAATCAAAGACTGTATTCTCAACATTTACAGAATCGCACAACATATCGTCCCGGCATTCAAGAATCTCTCTCATATCGTTTTATGATGCTCCTGCTGATTCCTATCACTAAGGCCTAGGGCCCTATCTTGCATCCGCCGCAAGTGACTTAGTCACTGGCGCATGTGTCGTTGCTAGTTTACAACTGGCGCAGAGCGTTCTTTTCCCACCACCGCCACTCGCCGGTAAATTAGGGATTGATCATGCGCCCCAAGGGGCGGTTCGGCGGAAGGAGGAGGCGTGTTCTGGCGCAAACGGTATTTTGCCGTTTCTGAATACCATTGCGCTACTGACCAGGAAATACCTGGTTTAAAGTCAGTGGCGCGTTGTTCAGATGCTATTTTAAGGGCGCATTCATACATGCGCATGCGATGCATACGGATTGCTTGTGCACCTCGCGCATACACTTTGCTTCTCCCATCTACCTAGCCGCACATTCTTGGTAAATTATTTGGGAAAGAACAGCTGATGCAGCGGTAATAAGTTATACTTTTAAATCAATGCATCTGCAAACACCGTACAGCAAACACATATTTTCTTGACAGAGACATCGTGTAGGCCCAGTACATGCCCATAACTTTTAGGATTGATGAGTATTTGATCGTGAAAAACATTGTTTTACCGCGAGTGAGTGTTAAAAAGAATGAATGAATGCGGGCGCGCGTGTGTGCTCTGTTTAAACACACGCAAACTAAACACGTAACGCATAATACAATCAATGGCAATGTCTAATACCGTGGGGACACATGCATATTAGGATAGCATACAATACTGATAAGAAACAATGTTTATAATGTATTACGTATATCATTAAAATAGAACCACAGTTACCGCATATCACATGTTATATCATATACGTTTTCTTTGCCAAAATTTATTTGAGGACTCAGTATTTCTGAAGTTGTGGAAGAAAACCCCTTATTCCATGTGTGAATTAGGCCATATTATTTGGCAATAAACTGAGCCATTTGCAGTTTGAAATTCATGTGCATCTGTCTCATCGGAGACTGCAGACGCGCTGTTAAAATATCAACTCGTCCGATTCAAATGCGCTCATGGCTCTTAAAGGGGATGGGAGCTGGCACTCTCATTGGTTTGTTGGACGTTACGCCCAAACCACACCTACGGGTAACTAGGCTGCTTCAGACTAACCCTTTTGACACTTGCGCCGCGACGCAAGTGTCATTTATCCGCCTGTAAAATAGCGATCGCGCCGTAGAACCGCCCACAAAGCTACTTGCGCTTTGCGCTTCCCACTTGCGTTTCAGACTGTTAAAATATGGCCCCTAGTGTTTACGTTTTTGTTACTTGGGGGGTCGGTTCAAGTGGTATGTGATATGAAGCAGTTTTGTGTGGCAGTCACTAGACCGTACCTTGTCCCTCAGGTGATGTTCTGCAGCGTCGATGTTCAGTGGGTCGTCAAAGTTCAGCAGGTCCTGCATCACAGGGTCAAGAGAGGTCAGGGTTGGAGATGGGCTGCAAGGCCACACACTTGTTCCGTAATCAAGGATACCCTATCTACAGTACAGCTCAATGTGTTGATTGTTGAATTATTCATAAACATCTCAAGGGAAACCTTCATTGTTCAGGTTTGGAGGACATAGGTTTATTGTGATCAGTTGGATAGGATCACTTCCTGAAACGACCATTGGGACCAAGGGAACAAACACCACAACAAACAATAAAAAGCACTCTATTAAATACTTTAGCGCACACAACAACACTCTTCATCACCGACAGGCCTGCATCCTTTGTTTTCAATACAAAGCTAGCTAGTGAGCGAGAGCGAGAGAGAGACAATGGCCACTGGCGGTTTGGTCGTGTCACCCTGGATTTAGCTATCGATGTAAGAAATACATTGCAATTATGCAGTTGCCGTAGAGACGCCGCGTACAGGCTGGGCGAGGCCAGACTTGAATTGTTATTAAAGAGCTGAAGCAATGGATGAGCCACAAGCTCGTCTCCTTATTAAACCTTTAGCCCGAGAACGCAATACCTGTCTCACTGGGAAGGACGATAAGGCTTGATAGGTGACCCCTTACAGACAACGTTGACGATCGGAAAGGAGAGGCATTTCACTAACGATTGGACTTTTATTTCAATTAATTTGAATCAAAACTGAAATGAGGAGGTTGATGTGGTTTTAGGGGTGCATTCACACCTTAGCGGTTTGTTCCGTCTTTATGGGGTGTTTCCCCCGATAGGTCGGTTTGTTTGGTGTGAACGCTCAATGGAACTCTGGTTCGCAAAACAAACAAACACTGGCCTGCTTGAAAACAGGGGTCTAGGCCCGCTTCCAAGTGAACTCTGTCTGGGTTTGCAAACTTGAAAAAAATCCTGAAACTGCACGAAGTTGCTATTGATCCATTGTTATTGTCCGCAAAAAGAAAGCGTTGTGAGTTTCGGTCCAATAGAGGAGCGAACCGCTTGGCCGCCAGGCATTTGTTTACAATACAACGTTTGTTTCGCCAACAAAGTCCAGTGTGACCACTCACTGAACCAAAGAAAAAATGCACGAAAATGAGTCCAGCCAACTACAAGTGGGAAATCGCCCTTATATGTCCTGCTCAGTGTAATGGGAAAATCATATTTTCACACTCTGTTTCCCTAACTGCCCTTCCGTGTCTCTAACTGTCATTTCCTTGACCCCCTTTGGGAGGGGGGGTCATTGGGTCAAAGGCTCCAACTCAGAATCCACGGTTACGTCTCCCTCTGATACACACATGAGGGTTACCATCTATTGTTGACTACCATCTGGTTAACCAATACTATAGTTTTATTGGGGAGCAGAGCTGTTCTCAGCCTGCTGCTTGACAACCGTGTACAATACGTCCTTGCTTTTGCCCAATGCTTTGGACTTCTCCTTGGGCAGCTCTTTGAGGGAGGCAGGGAGAACTCCCATCTGGGGACTACTCCTTATGGTGCTCTTGGAGGGACGCCGGGAGAACTCCCATCGATGGCCTCGGATTATTTCATGTTTGTTTATTGTTTGTTTGTTGTATGCTTGCTGTTTTTATAAATTCAGATGACTCTTTATTCTGACTCAGTATAGACAGAAACGTTTGACGTTGGCAAAATTCCCACCAAACTCTGCTTTTACTCTTTGAATATTAAAGGGATTTTACAATGACTTCAAGCTGTGAAAATACTCACTATCTGAACCACAGGAATACTTGAAACTGAATGATGAGGTCTGAATATAAAAAAAGGATATATGTAATTTCAAAACTTTGATTTGCATTCATTTGCCTCATAACTTGTGACTGCCATCAATTTTATGTGGCCGATCCGTCTTCTTTAAAGGGGACATATTATGAAAACAACACTTTTCCTGGGATTTGTTTTGGGTCTCTGGTGCTCCCACATGCATACAAACTCAAAAAAAATTTGAGTGAGATATGCATTTCTGAGAGTACCCCGCCTACAGTTACCAAACAAGCGAGTCAGTTTCGGCACCGGCTCCTACGTAGGAAGGGGGCACATTTGAATATTACCTCCCACTTCCCCACCCCCCTCCAATCAGAGCATAGCTAATATTTCCCCCCACCCGACTGCCGCCAAAACTTGGGCGGCAGTTCAGCTCCCGGATTACACCCGCTGGAGCTGCCAGACTGCCGCCAAAGCTTCGGCGGCAGCTCCGGCGGGGGGAGCTCGGCGGCAGTCTGGCAGCTCAGCTCCCGGAGTACAATCCCTTTCTCTTCCGTATCACGCTTCAATATGGACTTCAGAGAGGCCAAAAGGCCTCTCTGAATTAAGGCCAAAGTTCCTTTCCCCCAATTCTTTTCAACCATGGCCATTATATAGAGCTCCAGGAGTCCACACACGGCAACAATCCCTTCTCCTCCATGCTGTCACTCTGAAGGCTCATTGGTCAATGGGCAGCAGCTAAATTGCATTAAAGCTACAGACACCGGTAACAGCGCATTCTGAAGGGACTGAAACAGAGGGGAATAGCGGTAGGCGAGATTTTTTTTTCCTAAAAGCTATTTCCAGCAAACAGCGTTTTCTGGAACTCATATACTATGTTTACTAGTTGGGAGAACGCCATAATATGTCTCCTTTAAAGCCTGCGTTAACCCCGGATCAGTTCTTCTTCCAAACATCCCAAATGATGACTCAGTTACAAATTATTTACTATCAACTAATTTTATCCCAATTTATATATAATTCTAATCGATTTAATCACCACCCACTTTATCCCAATTGATTTCATCACAACTCACTTAATCCAAAATTATTTCATCACAATGTATTTAATCCCAATTGATTAAATCAAAAATCACTTAATCCCAGTTTATTTATATCCCAATTTATTTAAATCCCAATGTATTTAATCACCACTCGCACAATCCCAATTTATTTGAATCCCAAGTAATTTAATCGATTTCAACGACTTGTAATCTTGACCATCCCTCTACCCAATGATGGTCATCTGTAACCATTAAGAAACATTGGCCTTCCCAGTAAAGCTCCAGAAGGCGTCAGGAGGAATCTCATTCTCAGTAAATTACTTTCCATTATCTGAACCCGGGGGTGGGCTCTTCATCATTAGAAGGAGGGTCACTTCCCCTCAGGAATTAATTTGAGCCTGATTATGGCTGCACACCCTGGACACACAATGGCCAGTTTTGGCCTAGGCCGGCACTGTCCTATTTTTACACTGGGTTCATGAACATTGATGTGTTTTACCTAGAAGCAATTACAGTGAGTACATGACTATACATATCCAATCTCAATGAGTAGTAAATATGACTTAATTTACGGGTTGCACACAAACACACATATTTATCTTACCCATATATCAATTATTGACTACTTTCTTCATAAAAAATAATGTGTGTGTGTGTAACATTAAAATTGAAATGTGCTCAAACAATTTCAAATTAAATGGACTACATATTCGAATATGTAGTCTCTTGGACAACCTATTCAAAAATATAGTCCAAAAGTACAATTTAACTAATAATTAAAGCTGATAGAGAGTGACAGACTTACTGTAAATAAGGAGTTCAGACCCCAGACAACGTCCTGAAAAACACAGAGTGAAGACCTTTTAAGGCATGTAAACATTACCAACACAACAAGTTGAACCACGACAGCAAGAATAAACACTGAATATTATTTTTGGAGCCCAAACTGTTTGTTAAACAGGGTTTATTAACTGTTTATTAAACAGTTAGGGGAAAATAAGGGAAAGTACCAGCCACACAAGAAACCTACAGTTCACTCAAGTAGTAATTGAGCCAGTTGATGGAGCAGAGTAATGTGTACACTTCAGCCCCTGATTATGGCCGTTCAAAGTAATTGAACATCTGAATCAGCAGGAGGCTCTAAATGCCATCCCAGATCGTTTTCTGCTCCTCCTCAATGGTGCCCAGAACAACACAGGAATAATTATGATGAGATCACATTAGCTCTGCCCGACTGAACACAATAAAGCATTTTAGCATCTTAACGCCCTGGAGGCCGTCATAAGAGAGGTAATAATGTAGGTAATGTTTACATGTTTACCTACTCTCATTGTGTATAGACATAGTTACTGTATTTATTTGTAGCTTCCCTCCTCTTTACACTTATTTAATCTATTGAAGTCTTGTACCTCAAAATGGTGTCAGGGAAGATGAGGGAGGAAGAGGAGCAGAGATGAAGGAACATGAACAGCACAACAAAACAAATGGATGAGGTGTATCGCTGGGCTTTAATGTAAAGCCTTCGTCTGAACGACCACATTAGCATTCAAATTGAAAAAAAAAACCTTTTTTGTGGAAATGTTTGATAAGGGTTTTTAATTAGTCCAGTGTGTTTCGCATGAAGAGCTTGATGAACGTTCTGTGGTGTGTTTACTTGCAAGAAAACTGGCAGCTATAGTGGGTTCCGGCCAAGTGGAAGATTACTAAATATTGTCTTACACTGATTCAAGGAGAAAATCAATTCGACTTTTACAGTTGTGATGTCAAAAACACATTAACGCTCCATACAGCCTTTTGGCGTAATGCATGAAATAAAAATGACTTTATTATTCAAACTAGATTCAGGGACATACTTGAATAATATTAAAATAAAAACAAGTATAAATAAAAAAGTTTGTTCCCTCAAATTATACCATAACATAAAGTATAGATAATGTATAAATAATTTATCATACAATGTATTCAGACCTACTTTCTATCCACTCTGCTCCTCGCCGCTGCGCTCTGATTGGTTTGAACGACTTCATGGAGTACTCTTCATTATTGCAGATGAGACACTTTTTGTTTCTGTTTACATGGTGTGTGAGTGTGTGTCTGTGTGTGTATGTGTGTGTGTCAAAATATGTCTGTTGCAGTATATGTGTGTGCATGTTTCTGTTTAGGTGTGTGTATGTGTGTGTGTTAACCTATTTGGATTCCAGTTTAGGAGAGTGTATACAAACTAGGGGTGTAACGGTACACGTATTTGAACTGAACCGTCACGGTACAGGCACTTCGGTGCGGTTACAGAGGTGTACCGCGGTACATAAATGTGGCGTACATAGCGTTAATATGGCGAATGTAAAGGCTTGTTTTGCGGTGCGGAACTTAAAACTTGAAGTCGGAGTTCCCCCCGGACCGTTTAGCGTTATTAGGCTCGGCTCGCACGTGCGCGTACTCTGCGTAGTAGCAGTAGCAGAGCGCGATCGCGACTGTGTGTGGATTGATGTCTACTAGCGAACTGAGAGCGAACTGCATGGCGAGCGACAACAGAAAACCGGAGCTTGAAGATGCCCCCTGCCCCTGTCATTGAAATCCCAAGTGTGGGAGAACTTTGGATTCCAGGTTAATTATCACAACGGGGAAAGATGAGTGGACAAGTCGAAAGCGGTGTGCAGACATTGTTCAACAGCGATTTAAGTTAAGGCTGCAGTTGCACTTTTATTTAATTTTTACTTTTTTTTTTTTACTTTTTTTTTTATTTTGCACTTTTACTTTATTTAATTATTTAATTTATCTTCGGTGTGTATTGGCCAATCTGATTTCTCTTGACACGATTGCGATTCAGCCTACGCATAGCATGCGCGCAAACTCACAGCCCGACACAAGAACTCCTTCTAATTCAAAAGCAGCTTTTTCCTTTAATGACACAGAAAAGAAAGATTTTTAATTTTAAAATTAAAAAAAAATGTAAAAAAAAAATTGTCCCTCTCTGGGGAACAGAATGTTTTAATTCCGATTATTAATTTGTCTGCATCGAGACAGAATTGTTCTAGCGAGAATCGCGATGCATCGAAAAATCGATTATTTTTCCCACCCCTAGTGAATGGTTTGGAAGAGGGTGGGGATGATGGACGTTGCGTGGATGAGAACCAAATCATTTGTCTCAACTAGTATGTATCAATAGACGCCACCCTCACAATTCCTTGCCGAGGGTGGGTTTGGTCCTGAATGAATGAATGAATGAATACAGGAAGAGGGGTGGATCCCAACCAAAATTATTTGTGATTGAGTTATTAGGATGACACATCCTACGCTCCCATTTGGTTAAATTGTTTTCAAACCAATTTAGATGCCCTGTCTCCATTTAATTGCATACTCAACCATATAGAAGGGTCTTTATAATAATAATAATAATAATTGATCCGTTTTTTATAGCGCTTTTCTAAATACTCTTTCCCTGGAAGAGACTAACCAAATAGAAACCAGGATATGTGGACTAATGCCGTGGAAAGAAGAACGAAAGAGATTTTGAAAGAAAGAAGGAATCAGATCAGACATGAAATATCAGACTGTTCTGTCAGCTTTAAGGACATTCTTTATCTCATATGAACCTAAAAACACTTGCAAATGTGTCCTAAAATGTTAATTAAACACAGGTATATGGGAATCTTTATTTGAAAACCTCTTAAGACATTTCTTAAGAGACTCAAGGTACTTTTATTTGAAGCGCCGTCTCCCTGATGTCATTGCTTACATACTTCTATTCTTACCCGAGCAAGTGTTCTCTGAATAGAAACCAATTTGGAGGACCTAACAATCAGGGAAGCATAATGCACTTTGGTAAGTATCCTGATCCGGCTCAACCCTTACTCCCTTTCATCCGTGGAAACTATGTGATGTGATAATGGTCAACATTATCATTTGGGGCAGGACATCAGAGTTGAAGCACGTCTAGCCAAACATTTATTTTTACCTTATCTCAGGCCAAAGTTAACAACAGATACGATTTTTTTGCTTCATGCGCTTACCACCCGTGTGAAATAACTTGTCAAGAACCTGCTCACTCTAGTTCTCTGACTACACCCAGCTCCTTTGTGGGCGCAAAATTATATTATTTGATTCAATGCAAAAAAAATGTACAGCACAAAATAAATTCTTGACTTCCTTTAAATATTCCCAAATAATAATAATGTTGTTTACCTTGAGTGATCGGGTTGGGGCCCAGCCTGTGCCATCGATGGAGTGTTCCCGCAACAAGCTGCACGTACAGAATAACAGGTTTAATACTCGGGGTCGGCTTAAATCAGGAGGTAGAGCAGTTGTCTTGTAACAGAAAGGTTGCTAGTTCGATCCCCAGCTGAGTGTTGATGTGTCCCTGAGCAAGACACTTAACCCTAACTGCTCCTGAAGAGCTGGCTGTCACCTTGCATGGTTGACTCTGCCGTCGGTGTGTCAATGTGTGTATTAACCGATGTAAGTCGCTTTAGATAAAAGCGTCTGCTAAATGCCCTAATTGTAATTGTAATTGCATCCACATACAGACAAACCCCTTGCTTGCTTTTTAATGTATGACGGTGTGTTAGGGGGCCATTGTAGGTTAAAAAATACATTAAATTCAGAGCCATTTCCTCTAACTGATTATCATATTCAATGCTTACCAAATCGACACTTTAGCCAAAGAAGTTTGTTTTACTTATAGTGTAAGGGAATCACCGCATTTAATCCTCTTCGGGAACACTAAGAAAACACAGTATTCTGGAAGAACATGTTCAAAGCCTTCCAAGGAAATCTCATTTCTCTGGAGGCATTTTGGATAAGGCCTATTTCGGGACATTTGTGATTAATTTTCTCGTTAATTTACAACTTTGGTATGCAAATTCGGAGTTCAGTGTGGTTACTTGTATCATCCTGAAACGACACAATATTCATAATAGAGCATTACAATGATATAGAATAAGTCAGCTATCTGAAAGTTGTCTTCCTCAACTCCATCTCAAATGAACAATGGTTATCATCAACAGCCGAGACAAAACTAATAAATTGCCAAAATAAAATAACGACAGAGTCAGTGATTTGGACGAAAGAAGACAACATTTTTGGACTGAGCGAAGCGTAGTTACCTCAGGCAGATCTCGCCAGTCTCAGCAATGTTTGGGTGCCATATTCTGGTCAGACATTTCACTTTTGGAGGCTGAGAGAAAGAGAAAGCGAGAGAGAGAACGAGAGAGTGAGAGAGAGCGAGAGAGAGAGAACCAAGATGAGAGGGGAGAATGAGCGAGAAAGAAGGTCAGGGAAGAGAAACAAATTAGGAGATATAGAGATAAAGTGATGAAAGAAAAGTCAATGTGTGACACTTTGAGACAACAGACACTGAGGACTGATAAAATGAATTCTTCCTCTGCTCTTCATCTTCAACATACAAGAGATTGTCCCCCCTGAAGCAACCTTCCTGCAATTCAGCAAACACTCCTTGGATGCACAGGCTAAACTAACACAGGCATTCCCTTCTTAAGTACTGGAAAGAACTACAGCTTACCAGACAATCAATCCCCATTTCAGTCAGGGTTTAGGACATCCTATTCCACTGAAACTGCTGTGACCAGAGTGGTAAATGTCCTTCTCATTACCATGGACAGCAATGCAAGCTCCTTGCTGCTGCTGCAGCTTTCCCCCTTTGATACAATTTACCATAGCATCGTTCTTGATCGTCTTGAAAATTATGTTTCAAGAAAAGCTTGGCTCTTCTTTGTTTTAGATCTTCGCACATAAATGGAACACAATTCGTTTTTTTTTGTGAAGATTCATAATTGAAACACTGCAACCTAAGCTTTGGGAGCAGCTATGGAATTAGCTTTCACTGTTATGCCGACGAAGCTTAAATCAACATTCCTTTTAGATCAAACGAATCCTCCCAGATCCAGAAGGTTGAATCTCGCCTGATTGAAATTAAAAGATGGTTATCCCAAAACGATTTTTAGTTTAACACAGGGAAAACGTAACTGATATCCATTTTGCCCCGAAGCAACACAGACACACATTTTGAGGACTTTGAAGCTTTGATGTCTCCATGAGTTTCTGTGTAGAAATCGTTGGTGTGTTATAGGACTCTACCTTTTCTTTTGATCAGCTCTCAGTACAGCTGAATCCCCCTGCGAGCCAGCACTAGCTAACCTCTGCTTCGTATCGGTAGGTGCCAATCAGAGGTGCCCTACATGTTCCTTGTTCACCGTGCCCAATTTAACCAGACTGTCATCTCTGTTTTAATGTGTTGATACGATTGTGACTGGACGCCTAAAAACACCTGACGCATAGCATCTTGCTTGCCAGCAAGCACCCAATCACCATGGACAAAACATATTTTCAATTTGGTTGACATTGAATTTAAATGTTGTGCATGTATTACTACTATACTGTATGTCCATTATGGCACCCATTGCATTCCCTCCTTGGTATCCTTGGTAGGAGGGATCCCCCACTCTCCCCACTCGTTCATTCTCAAGATCCCGTGCCCTGGGGTTTGGGGATGTCATAAATACGTGACCTGTAAAGCCCTTTGAGACTGTGACTGTTTTTCAGGGCTTTGCAAATAAATTGGACCTGACCTGACTTGATAAAGAGGCGGAAGAGGTGCTCTATGTGACAGCTCGATTTATTATTCAATATTGTGATATTCACTCACACAGTAAAACACGCATACAATTCCTCTCACACATGCCCAGAGAAACATTTACTACAGGTGCGTGTAAACATTACTGTGATTTGCAAGTCAGGTGAGGTGACGTCCTGATATGACACAGAGAGGTGCAATGTTGTGATTTTCCGTGGTAAAACGCTGAATAAATATCATACTGTTTATACTCGTCCCTTTGAACGATCACAAGTGCACTTGACTATTTCCCCATCCGGTGGAGCCAAAATAAACCCCAGTTTCTTCATCCCACGTACCAGCGTGACGCATGCATGGACGGTGTTTTGAACCTCAGTGAGTCGTTCTGAAGGACTGAAGCACAATTCACTTTAACTTTCAGATTCAGGGTTTTAAGTGGTCCAGCGCCAGCAATGTCAACGCTTCAGCATTAAAAGGGTTCAACATGGAAATCTGTGGTGGCAGCATTATTTAATCTGTTAATGTTCTTTAATGTTATTATATACAAGTTAACATCAATGTTTACAGGCGAACCCTGTAAACTTGTAAAATACGATAGACTAGAGTTAAATATAATAGTGCAATGTTATGTGGTTTGGTGTAATACCTCCTCCACATAAAGTAATACCAATATGTCCCCCAGCAGACAGCAACATTTTCTAAATTAGTGTGGATCGTCATGGCTGTTGGAGACACTTGGATGAGAACACAGCAAGGGACATACACAGACAGAGAAGGCAAGCAAAGAGCGGGAAAAATGAAGGCTTTGTCACTCACCACCATGTTGTAGGCTTCTGGGACGTTGATTTCAAACTGGAATCTTCCACTCTGGTAGTAGCCCTCATCTGGAGGGTAGAGACATAGGGAGAGAGAGAGAGAGCGAGAGAGAGAGAGTGTCATTGACAGAGAGACAGAGAGAGAGCGACAGAGAGAGAAAAGAGTATTGACTATTTCGATTTGTATCTTATTGTGTTAGTTGTCATTGTATGCCAATGAAGCCCATTGAACTGACACGTGAGGCCAAAAATTGACTGTGTCAGACAAAGATAAACTACCTCTAGTAAACTGAATTACATTCCAAGGAGAGGTCTGGTACTAGACTCTTTATAGAAGACGTATACATCACTTCCCTTAGCCAGAGCCATATTTTGATACTCTTTATTTTTAATATACAGAAGTGACTGTAATGGTTGGTGGTCGTTTTCTCCCCCGTGTATAATCCCTCTCTCTCCCCCATTACAACAAATACACCATCTACGAATTATAATGACTCAATTATCATTAGGAGAAAAGGGCTGTTATCTGATCGGACGTTGTGGAGAACAGGTTAGACTCATTTATGAAGCTTTTAAAAATATACAGGAATCAGCAAAAATAATAACGGGTGCAGAACTTATGCCCCTTCCACTCAGGAAAAACGTTAGCAGTTAACTTCTGCTAAAGAAGATTGTGAAACAACAGAAGAAAACGCTTTAGCTGCAGCGGCATTTTTAGCAAAGTCCATATCTTTCTTTATAGTCAAATTAGGAATTTAAAAGGCAAATAGTGACCACTATTAAATAGAAGATCGAGGGATATACAGTAACTACTATTATTAGTAGATATATCATAAAAAACCAATGGTAAGCAGGGGGCCAAGCCATATCAAAATATACACATACAGAAATACCATGACTCAGAATGAGTGGAAATGCCTTGAAAATATGTGCGCTGTGTGTGGGAAAGATTGAGTGGAGTACAAGGGAAACAAGCCTCAATTGACCCCCCGCGTATTGACTGACTGCACATGGTTCAAAGATCCGGATTTCTAGCGCTGTGGTACCACACACAAGCCACCTCCGGTGTCCTGAACAGCCCTGGGTAATTGCAGTGCCAGCCGTTAAAGCCAGGGACTGCACAGCGCTCACGAGGGAAGGAAAGTCAGTGGAGATGGATTGTTAATACCGTCAACCTTTAGGGATGGCTGTGCACCGCCACCCCGGTCAGCACTTTATGGACCCAAGTGTAGAATAAACTGTAATTGCCAACTTGTTAGTTTCCGGGAATGTCTATTTGACCACTATTTAATGATTTAGAAGAGGCTTTTATCCAAAGCCACTCACGGAGGGAGCAGGTAGGGTTTAGGGCATCTTGCTCATAGACTGTGGACATTGAATGCGTACTACCCAGAATTCCTCGGCTGCATCGCAAATGTTTTTGTAAATGCAATTAGAAACAGGAGTTTGAATGTTATGGATGCCACACACACACACACACACACACACACACACACACACACACACACACACACACACACACACACACACACACACACACACACACACACACACACACACACACACACACACGCACACAAACAGCAGCAGCATCTGCTTCACAGTCCATAACTGTTCCTTAATACCATAGCTAGGATGGACGGGGGAGGGATGGTACGTAAAATGACTTTACAAAATACAATTTATTCTATATTTCCTGCAATGTCAAAGAAAAAGAAGCAAGCACATTTTCCGCGAGACACTATGGCATTCCAACTCCCAAGTGAAGCTACGGGTTAACATTTTCCTCCAACAGCAAATTGGGCTTCCAAATAAGCCTTGCCATTACCTAGGAGTCTTGTGGGTTGCACCGAGCAGGACCTGATTTAGAGCCATGGGATCGAAGGTTCATATTTCTTAGAAGAGTGGAAAGGGATTCCCATTCCCAAAGGGCTTTCTATAAGGGACAGGCTTGGGCTTGACGACCCAATTAGATAAGATAGAATGGTGCAACGGGTTCCTGCTGTTCTGTAAAAAAAATAAAACTTAACAATAAGGGTACAGTAATTCACCATTAATCAACATCAGTTGGTAATAAGAATAATTATAGAGCAGTATCATAGGGGTTAGGGTGACGAAAATGGTCAGGAGCAGCGGGTTAACCCTAAACATAATAAATATGGTATAAATGAATACCGTAGTTAACATCAACAGCAAATGTACTCTTCCTGTAGGCATGGTCGGCAAGATGCACTAACTCCCACCTACTGCTTGATGGGTACCTAGCAGAGAAACGACCGGATTGTCGCTGCAGTTGCTAATTGCTATGGATAAAAGTATTTGCCAAATGACTGTAAGGGACCAGAGGGCGCAGTTAGCCCCACCTGTGAGAGCGGGACAAAGGCGTGCCGCAATTATGATTACTGGAAGTCACTGAGATGCGGTCTAATCATGTTTACTCTCTTGAAGAAATTCCTTCCTAAAAAGCAGCCGCCAAGCTTAAGATCATGATGAACCCAGCAGGAGTGGTTGTTTGATGTTTGGTTTTGATTGTTGTTGCACAAGGTCAAAATAAAGTGGTGACTGGATGGCTTCCTAGAACCAGCGGCAGCTTGTCGCTGATGGAACACAGCGTGCTGGGGTTCTTAAACCTTCTGCCATTAGCAGTCTAGTAGAGAGGTACTATTACGGTGAAATCGAACACATTTATCCCTACCCTATATACCACGTAAACAACCCACACAAAATAATTGAAAAAAAACGTACATTTTCTTTTGTATACTATTCTACTATTTGCGTGATGGCATTTAGAGAGGGGAAGACACAGACGCAGATAACTTTCTCCCTAGCTTTTTTTTAAATCACAATTGTTTCAATGGGAGACGCAGAATCAAATCTCGCTTGTATCACAGGTTATGCTTCACTTTGAGACGTAAATTAAGACACACAGACATGCGGCTTCCCAGCTAGAGAGGGGCTGATAAGCTTGATATACAACCTCTCCTGACCCTATATTCTTGCATTGGTCTCTCTCTCCCGCTCTCTCTGCACTATATGCTCAAACACACAAATGGTCACCGGAGATAAGGTGACCACTCCGGCATCTGGTCACACAGTACAGAGACAACATCGTCAGGCCCAGCAAACACACTGCCGTGAATTATAGAGGACAATACAGACGGAAGGGCTGGAGGTGTCTCACATGGGGAGGAGAGCAATGGGGAGGGAGGGATGGAGAGGAGAGGAGAGCCGGATGAGGAGAGAGGGATGTAGAAGAGTAGGCGAGAGAGAGAGGGAGGGAGAGGAGAGGAGGAGGGGAAGAGAGGGATAGGGAGGAGAGGGATGGGGAGTAGAGGTGGGGGAGGAGAAGGGAGAGAGAGGAGAGGAGGAGGAGAAGCGTGGGATGGAGAGGAGAGGGATGGAGAATAAAGGAGGAGGGAGAGGAGGAGGAGGAGGAGGAGGAGAGAGGGATGGAGAGGAGAGCGTTGAAGAGAAGAGGGAAGGAGAGAAGAGGAGGAGGAGTGATGGGTGGAGAGGAAGGAAAGGAAGAGACAAATGGAGAGAAATGGAGAGCATGAGGGAAGAGGAGGGAAGTGTGGGGACGAGAGATTGAGAAAGTGAGTGGGGGGAATGAAAGGGATAAGGAAAAGGTTAGTGGGGAGGAAAAACAAGACATAGGTGGAACGAAGGGGGTAGAGAGACTGAGGACAGAGGAGGAAGAGCGATTGGTGGAGATGAGAAGAGAGGAAGAGACTAGTAAGGATGGACAATAAAAAGGACCAAAAGAGGAGAGTGGGTAGAATGACGTTATGGAAAAGAGAGCAAGGGAAGCAGAGAGACAGTAAGAGCGCGAGTGGAGCGAGATGGAGACAGAGAATGGCTAATCATTCGCGTCACAGAACATAAATAAGTCAGGAATTTCCGCTGTACTGGAAGCGGGAAGAATCAGATCCTTCCGACAGGGGAAACAAACCTACAAAAAAACCATGCACACACACAACGTTTGTACACAGCCGCATACACACAACCAATGTTTGTACGCACACACGTACCTAGACTCAGAGACACTCGCAGGGATGTGCGTGCGTGCACAGAGCTCACACAAACGCCAAGTTGCCAACTCTGCGATTGGTCACACCAGTAACCCCTGCTAC